>NW_006791676.1:304809-366831 GCF_000442215.2 Lipotes vexillifer
TTCCTGCTGTAATACAAGATACCTTCTGTGCAAAAGTCACCTACAAGATTTCCCAATTAATGGCTTCCAATCTGGCAGCAGTGGTCTTCCTGCCATTCTTCTAGACTGGGGGTTAATGAAAGACCAGCAAAGAATAGGGAGGAAAGTGAAGATGAGGTGAGATGGCTATAAGAATCACTGACTCAGCTGTCAATGCTTAAAATTAACATTTTCTCAGACTATGTAATGCAGTACTTTGCATTAGTGCAATTTCAGAGATAAAGAGCATCTGAACTCATTACATTATTTAGCTGTTTATATAGCCACGTATACCTACACAACCATACACACTATAAATGTAAAAAACCATCCACACATAGAACCACATAAATCATAAGGGACTGCCTTATAGCTCAAATTATCTGAATTTTGCTGATTACTCATTTTCAGGTAATTGAGACTTCATCATTAGCCTGAACTTCATGTTCCTCTCTTTCATTCCTCTTATTGCTACATTTTTCCTAAATCTTTGTCCTTTGGATCTCATACTTGCTTTCTCTGTTTTTGTTCTGAATCACAAAGTAATCCCAGAGGAAGATAGATAACCATGCAGATTTCGTGCAGTACAGAGACCAGCTCAGCAGCAGCCCTTATGCTTGCTAATTTACTGCCGAAGACCCCAAAATAATTATACACTTTGCTTAAGTTCTAGACTCACTGATTTCACACTTGCACTATTTGTGGATGAACTCACCTCTGGCTTCACTGAAGGAATGGAGACTCTTGGATCCATTCTCCTTGACCTAATTTCACATTTTCTGAAAAATATTTGCAGGAGAAGGTGTAGCAGTCTTTGTAATCCATAATCATTTGCCTTTGATCTCATCATTTGCTGACATAGGAAAACTGCTCCTTTACCTGATTCTGCACTGTTGTTTATCTTGAGCAACTCCTCCTTCTGTAATACATAGTATTTCTTTCTTCTCTTAAGAGAACAAATAAACAAAAACTAATGAATCGTTCCTTTGCCCCTCCACACTTATACCCAGTTACCAAATTTTATCTTTTATTTCACTGAAAATGTGTCAATATTCCAACATTTTTATTCTTCTCTTTATCAACTGTAACCTCTGCAATTTTACATATGACCCCACTCTTCTGAAAAATGCTCACTTTCCAATATTCCATTTACTGCTACTTCTAACGACATTTCATATCTGCCTAGACCTGTGGACTATATTTTATTGACCAAACTCCTTTGTGAACCTCCCTTGTGCTGTGAAATCTGTGATCACTACCTTGATTCTCATCCCATCTTTTAGATAGCATATCCATTTATTTGAGGTCTCCAGCACTTCATTTTTCTTCTTAATTATAAACATTTCTCAGGGGTAACTTCATCCTAATCCTTTGCTCTTCTATTTATTTTCCACCTGTTTACTTTTTTATTCACCATTCCTTTTTTACAGCTATCATACCAGTCTACCCATACCACTACTAAATCTGTTGCAGTTTCTTGTGGTATGGCTCTACAAGGAAAAGATCATTACAGAAGAGCTAATTGGCAAACATAGAAAAAAATGCTGGGATTAGGAAATCATCATTTTGTAACCACAAAAACTTAAGTATATAAACCATGTAATCATAGTAAAGATTAGTTCAGGCAAGAATCATCAGTGGGGGACTTCCCTGGTGGAGCAGTTGTTAAGAATCTGCCTGCCAATGCAGGGGACACGGGTTCCAGCCCTGGTCCCAGAAGATCCCACATGCCGCGGAGCAACTAGGCCCATGCGCCGCAACTACTGAGCCTGCACTCTAGAGCCCACGAGCCACAACTACTGAAGCCCATGCACCTAGAGCCCCTGCTCCGCAACAAGAGAGGCCACTGCAATAAGAAGCCCGTGCACTGCAGCGAGGAGTGGCCCCCGTGCACCACAACTAGAGAAGGCCCATGCACAGCAACAAAAACCCAACGCAGCCAAAAAAAAAAAAAAAAAGAAATCAATGGATGCTAAATCTAGAAGGAAATTTTGATGAGGTGTAAGATATTTGTATTATCTTAAGTTGTCTTTCCAAATATTGGTTAATTGTTGCAAAAGGAATTACAGGAGAAAGTAAGCATCATCTTAGCTGAGTGATAACATTAATATCACAAAAGGAGAGAATGATGAACATCATCTGCATCCAGATGTTACGCCCTGGTAGAACATCACTTAAGCCATCAGTTCAGCTTCCTTAGCAATCAACTGAAGATGTGCCTTGTGAATTCAAGGGCTCAGCACTGTGCCTGAATCATTGTAAGCACTCAGTAAGTGTTAATTTCTTCTTTCAAATTCGTCCACAATAGGTCTTCATACAACACTTCTTACCTTTTATCTCATTGCTCTTCATTATGCCCTCTTCATTCAAGCCACATGTGTGTCTTCTTTCCCCAGCTAGATTGTCAGGTAGTGTTTAGTACTGTTTCTCACATACAGTAGATACTGATACATGTTTGTTGTTGCCATTGGTGTTTGATTATTGTATGCACAATTTTGTTTGATGAATTGGAGGAGAAAGGACTCTTCTAATTTATACAAAGTCTGTTGCTATAGATACCACATTTTCCTCTAGGTTTTTATTTTTTTACTTCTCTCTGTGGTACCAGCAAATTATTTTCATCACATCTCTTTTTAACTTGATTTAGCTACACAAATAACAAACAAGAAATGTAATAATTTAATTTAAAAGACAATCTACATTCAATGCTTATAAACAATTGCTCTCATTATAAAGTTTATTTTCTAATAACCAAATATATTGGAAGACATATTTATTGATTATGCTGTGGTGTTTTAGCATAAGGCAACACTAAATTTTAAAGTATTTCTTATCTAATGGTGGCTAAAGAAGCAAGTTAAGACTGCATACATGATGCAATTTAATTAAATAGTTTTAAATCTCATCAGTTACATTAAAATTGTATTGAAAAATCATGTTTATTGATTATACAGAGAAATACAAGGTAACTATTATGTTAAACTAAAGTTATTTTCCAATTGGGTCTAAGAAATAATTAAGGTGTTAAAGTTTAATGCATGATTTATTTTCATTAAATCACTTTGGAACGTCATCCTTTACATTAAAATGTGCTTGTCAAATTAGGAGTTTTGATTTGGAGACTAACAAGAAATATTGTTTTAGTTTTTCTTATTTATTATATTTAGCATAGAGTTTGTGCTCATGAAAGCATATTATGATTTGTTTATATTATGGCATGAAATAAGAAAAAGGAATATTCATTCAATACAAATAAAATGGATGAATCAGAGTCAATTTAATATTTTGTGTAATTTCCTCAATTGATTGCTTAGTAGTTTAGTGATCTTTGTATAGTGATTTAATTTTTTAGCTGAGACAAAGATTTTTTAAGCTTTTTCTTAGGTAACCTTAGTGAATATATTGAGACAATAAATGCGTCAGAAATTAAGTACATATTCTTCAATTAGAAAATCAAATGCTTGCACTAGAGCCTGAATTCTCTGAATATACAAATAAAAGCAACCACCTCATTTGGCTAAAAAATTAGAAAAAGATATTAGCTTTATGACATCCTAATCCATAATATTTTGTAGCTTGTTTTTAAATTCAGGGTAGTACTGAATTCTTGAGATAAAAAGCATTGAATAACAAATAGAGCAATTCTGTTTTTTTCTTTGTTTTGTGGTATTTAAAGACACAATGCTATAAAGAACAACTAGGGAAATGACATAACACTATTCTTTGTCTTAACTTACCTGTAATTTCAATACCTATCAAATAATGAATAAAAAGAAATAAAAAGTATATAAATAGTATATTCACCCAGCCTGGAGGATAAAAGAAGTATTATTTACCAGATTCTATATCAATAATATTAATAACCTCTATTTATCAATCTTGCCAGTATATAAATGGCAACTAACATACATTAATTTTCACCTTAACTCTGTTAGCTGTATTTGACAAGTAAGAAAATAGACTTGTACTATCTTTACTTGACAAATGAGAAAATAGAGACTTCCAGAGGTTAAGTAATCTGGCCAAGGTCATGAAGCAAGTATAAGCAGAATCAGAATTCACAAATAGATCAGTCTGGGTTTAAAGTCTGCAGTTTTAACTGGTGTGCATATTGCCTTCATGGGTGTGTTTATATTTCAAGTGTGAAGGTCATGCAAGCTTTTAGTTTCCATTGTTCTCCTTTGAACATGGCTATATTTAACTTTCTTCTCACCAGAAAATTGGTCAAGAAAAATATGAGAACTTTCACATAATGTACCATCTTTCAACATTCCATTCCATGGAAAGAAATTATGGATACCAAGCTTAAAATGGTGATCTTTTCATCCTGATACTAATTATTTCCATTTTAAAATGAGGAAACTAATATCTACCCTCAAAGTTTGTCATAAGGAGTAAATGAGATAAGGCATCATGAAAGTTATGTATAAGAAATTACTCAAGTGTGTTCTACGAATGTGAGCATTATTTTTACATTTCTCTATGCTTTTAATGAATGCTTAGCATCATGATTTAGTTATAACTTGAAAGAGGAGCTTCAACTTTTGGATAAATAGTGCCACAAATTAGTTCTTAAGTGTGGTACTCTAAAAAGTTCTGCATTGCCCCTGGAATGTAAGGCAGATATGAGTAATTTAAGAAATTCCAGTTGGTACTCTAATACTCTGATATACTGGCTGGTTTAGACCCTCTGGGAAACTAAACATTTCATGAAATATTTGATTAGAATCAAAGTTTGTGTGTGTTTGCCCTTGTTTTGAAAGTAGATACGTATCTATATATCTATATATATGTATATATATGATTTTATGGATATTATATGAGTTGGCTGCATGCTCACCTGCCATAATAAATAAGAACTTGCAAGGTGACTGGTTCATACATCCTTTTCCTGATAATGCATACTGCCATGTGTCCATATAGAAAGTCCCTTCTGGGCAAGAATACAAGAAATACTTTAACAGTTTTTCAACAGAGTGCCAAATCTGCACCTGCACTTCTGTTATCTAAAGCATATGGATCTCTCTGATGAATTACGTGAATATTATCATTTTAGACACCTGTCACAGAATTGAATCATGAATTGACTGTGATTTAATACTTGCCAAATGTTCACCTGAGCTAGCTAATGTTTTGGAGGTGGTACAGGGATTCATTAAGTATCCATTCCTCTGAGCTCTCTAAATTCTTCAGTTTTCTCTGTATTATATCAGGCCATCAAAAAGTAATATTAGGTTTTCTTAAAAGTTTAAGCTTCTCATAAAAGAATTTCAAAGTTGGGAAACAGGGGCCCCACCCCTACGGCTATAGCTGGCCACATGCAGATTATTATTCTTCCTCCATCATGAAAAATAACAGTTTTATACCCTGACATGTAAAGAACTTGGAATCTTTACTCCCGTGCTCCCAGCAAGAAGAAAACAGAAAAACTGAAAATCAACACCTAGGGACCCAGTCATAGGCCCACCCACTTTCATTATTTTTATCTTCTGGAACCCTACCAGGTTCTCACAGTGGACTGGAGAAAATCCTCCTGTGCTCAGGCAGGAGGAGATGAAAAGCAACCATTTTGAGATCCACCTAGAGCATTCTGATCTCTCTAACAAAGGTCCATCCTCAAGGGAAACTACTTTACCAGAGCCTCACTTGACCCGGGGGAAGGGCACTAGGGCAACTCTAGCGCCCACAAGCCTTCCTGTCTCGTATAAATTGAGAAAGAAAAAGGCTAAGAAACTCCTCTGAAGGTCACAGTCCAGGGATTCTGCCCTCCCTCTTCTCCCAAATGAAGATTTAATCATAGAATTAAGAATGCTTCCCCTCTCAAATACTTCATACCATATCATCAGGGCTCTTGTATAATTGTAGCACATTACATCTAAGAGAGATGTAAGATGTAGACTTCCTTTAAGAAGTTACTAGGGAAATCCAAACACAACAGAGTAAACAAATATGAGGACACCAGAGAAACTGAAATCCCTGACACCTACAGCTAGCTATAGCAAACATTAAACACAGCCTAACTCCTAGACAGATAAATATAAAACCACTAACTAAAGGCATGTTTACTTCAGTTCCTATTACACAATATGTCATGTCCAACAGTCAACAGAAAATTACAAGGCATTCTAACAGGCAAGGAAAAATGCAGTTTGAAGAAACAAAGCAAACATCAGACCAGACTCAGATATGACAGAGATTTTAGAATTATCAGAACAGGAATTTAAAGCAATTATGATTAATATGCTAAGGGCTGTAATAGAAAAGAAATGGGCAACACGCAAGAACAGATGGGTAACCTAAGCAGAGAGATGGAAACTCTAAGAAAGAATCAAAAGGAAATGCTAGAAATAAAGCACACTGAAACAGAAATGAAGAATGCCTTTGATGGGCTAATCAATACAGTAGACTGGAAATAGACAAGGAAAGAATCAGTAATATTGTAAATATGTCAATAAACACTTCTAAAGCTGAAATTCAAACAGAAAAAAGAATGAAAATAAAAAGTAATAAAATACCCAAGAAAACTGAGAAAAAAGAGAATAGGAATGGGAGTACCAGGAGGAGAAGAAAGAGAGAAAGGAGCACAAGAAATATTTGAAGTAATATTGGCTGAGAATTATCCAAAATTAATGACAGACATCAAAACAAAGATCCAGGTACTCAGAGAACCTCAGCAGGATAAATACCAAAAAGTACACCTAGGTACATAATACTTAAAGTACAGAAAGTCAAATACAATGAGAAAATCTTGAAAGAAGATGGGGTAGGGGGGAGCCTTACCTACAGAGGAACAAGGAGACGAATTACGTTGAACTTTTATTCAGAAATCATGCAAGCAAGAAGAGAGTGAAGTGAAGTATTTAAAGTCTTAAAAGAAAAAAAAAAAACTCACCTATCTTAAATTCTGTATCCAGTGAAATTATCCTTCAAAACTGAAGGAGAAATAAAGACTTCCTTAGACAAACAAAAGCTGTAGGAATTTGTTGTCAGTAGACTTGCCCTGCAAGAAATGTTAAAAGAAGTTCTTTTGGTGATATAGATCAGAGACTCGGATTTATATAAAGAAAAGAAAAGCATTAGAGAAGGAATAAATGAAGGTAAAATAAAACCTTTTAAAATTTTTTAACTAATTTAAAAGGTAACTTCAAAATAATTATAGTAAAAATGTATGGGGTGATTATATCTTATGAATCAGCAAAATGAATAACAGCAATGTTGTAAAGGATGGGAAGGAGAAATTGAGAATACTCTGTTGTACTCTTCATTACCCATGAAGTGGTATAGAGTTATTTGAAAGTGGACTTAGATTAGTTACAAAAGTATACTACAAAACCTAAGGCAGTCACACAAAAAAATGAATGTGAAAGAATAACATCAAAGTTTGTGAGATGCAGCAAAAGCATTGCTTAGAGGAAAGTTTAAAATGTTGAATGCACATACTAGAATTGAAACAAGATATAAAATCAATCATCTAAATTACTACCTTAAGAAACTAGAGAAAGAAGACCAGTGTAAACCTAAAACATGAAAAGAAATGATAAAAATTAGAGCAGAAATTAATGGAATCGAAACAGGAATATTGTAAATAAAACCAAAAGCTAGTTCTTTAAAAAGAACAATAGAACTGATAAACCTCTACCCAGGCTAATTAAGAAAAAGAGAAGACAAATTGCTGATATCAGAAATGTAGGAAGGTCCATCACTACTGATTCCATGATATTAAGGTATAATAAAGAAATATAATGAACAACTCTGTACCTACAAATTTGATAACTCAGATGAGGTGAACCAATTATTTGAAAGACAACATCTACCAAAACTCAAACAAAGAGATAGACGATCTGAACAGGCCCATATCTACGAAACGAATTGAATCAACAACCAACAATCTTACAAAAAAGAAAGTATAAGGCTTAGGTGATGTCATTGGTGAATTCTACCAAATGTTTTTTTTTTTTTAAGAAAGGCAGACTGCCGCATGAAACACCTCATTTGGGTGTGTGTGGAGTCTTGTAAGCTTGACTACCCTATGTTCTCCTATAACGGGACCTTGAGAACTTGTTTGGTCTACTAAACATTTGAGGAAGAAATGATATGTATTATCTACAACATTATCCAGAGAATTGAAACAGAGGGTACACTACCTAACTCATTCTGTGAGTCTAGCATTATCCTAATGTCAAAACTAGACAAAGATATTACAAGAAGCTACAAACCAACATCTTACATGAACATAGATGCAAAGATTCTCAACAAAATGTTAGCAAATCTAATCCAACAATGTATAAAAAAAATTATACAGGAGCACTAAGCTGGGGCTTCTATTTTCCCCCATTTTGCTCCCACATGTTCTTTTCAGAGAAGTTAGAAAATATTCATAGGTGAAAAATATTTTAATTACCACCATATCACCATTTAAAAATAACCACTGTTAATATTTCTACAGACGTACTTTCTGACGTTTTCTTATGTTCAAATCTCAGCTCCATTATTTAGTATATGACCTTGGACAGGTAACTTAACCTTTATGAATGAGTTTTATCTTCAACAACATGATAATGATAATAATTTTCTTCATTGAATTGTTGTGAAGATTAAATGAAATAGTGCATGTTAAGTAGTTAGAACAGTGTCTGGTACTAGCTTATAAACTTAAATGTACACCTAGCCTTTGACCTGCTAATTATTCTCCTAGATATTTACTTATATCAATTCTACCCCCTCCCATAATGCACAAATATTGAAAGCAATCTGAATGTCCAGCAACAACAGAATGAAAAAAATGTGATAATGTGATAAATACCACCAAGCATGAAAAAGCACAAGCTAGTGATAAACTCAACAATATGGGTAATCTCGAAAGCATTTTGCTAAGTGAAAGGAGCCAGAGGCAAACAACTACATGATATAGTATGTAATTCCATTTCTATGAAGTTCAAGAGCAAGCAAAACTAAACTGGTGAAATCAGAAGAGCAGTTACATTTGGGGATGGGGTTACACTAGAAATGGCATGACAAAAATTACTGGGCTATATCTCAATTGGAGTGGTAGTTGTATGGGTGTGTACATTTGACATAATTCTTTAAACTCTACTCCTAAAATTGCTTCTTTAATTTTGTGTGAGAATTGTACCTCAGTTTTTAAAAAAGTCTTCATCCTCACATAATACTTGACTATCATGCTGTCTCCAGTCTTAATGCTGGTCATTGCCACATCCAATCAACAACTTGTGGAAATCATCCTGTTCTCTTCATCTGCACTGCTGCCTCATGTATTCAGGATATTATTTTCTCTCATACTGTTTATTGAAATATCTCCTAATTGAGATCATTGTCCTCCACTTAGCTGAACGGATTTTTTAAAATGCAAAACAGATCAGATCACATTACATTATTACTTAAAATCCTCCAATGGCTGTCAATAAATCTTGACAATTCTCAAATCCCTTTCTGTATCTTCATGGGACCATTTGACCTGGGCCTCCGCAAACCACTTCAGTCTCATCTTTCACTATTTACCCGCTAGAATGTTTGGTCCCAGACATTAGAAATGTTTTTATTTAATTTCAACCTCTTTTCTTAATTCTAGTTCTTCCCCCATGCTTTTATCTGATATGGAGCAATTTTATTTTCCTCTTACTTGACTAATCCTACTAGATCATCTGGTTTCAACTGAATTAACCTTTTATTCTAGGAAGCTGTCCCCAACTATGTATTCTGTTCAGGGCATAAGTGCTACCATAATATCCTATTCTTCTCATACTGTACTTAATTACTTATTTGTCCATATTTCTTTCTAGACTCTAAACATGTGATCTGAAGGATCACATCTGTGCCATTTACACTACCATCCACAACATCTACAACAATCCCTGGTCCATAGTAGGGTCTCAGTAAATATATGATTATTATCAAGCCATTGAATAATTGAATGAGTAAAATAAAGAATGGGTGAACATTATATTCTTGGCCTTTTTAAAAGAGAAGCTATAAAATAGCCATTTAAAGAACAGTTGGATATCATCTACAAAACTGTAGTAAAAAGTTTCACACATAAAAGTCTCATGGATGCTTAAGTTTGCCACCGTTTGTGTCAGTTGTTGACAAAAACCTCTGCCTGATGTAGGGCAAAATGATCATGACAATTTCTACTAATAATTTCTATATATTAAATATATTATGGTCTGTTTCTGTATAAATAGGATGTAGGTTATCCTGTGACAATTGCTGCTAAGTAGTTTAAAATGAAAATAAACAGTTTATGTCAGTCTCCCAAAGGAAACTCAAAGGAAGCAACATAGTTAAGTTAATATCCTTTTATAAACCATGTCAGTTTCTAATTAAAATAAAATTTTCAGTAGGAAATTTGGGATGTAGTTCATGGCACCTCTCAGGTAACACAAGAAAGCACAAATATCTAATGATAACTAAATTATTTCTTGTAAATTTATAGCTGTATAGTGATTTCTCATTATTTGTTAAACCTTCAGTATTTCCCCAGCTGAAGCCTGGAAAAACCATTAGATATAAAAACATTTGAGTGATAAATAAAACTTTAAAATAATTAAATAATTTTTTTCCTATCTGAAATGTTTTCAGCTTATTTTCTGTAGCAATAGGTTATAATGCTATTAGCCACCATTTACCACATGGTTATTAAATATCTGGGAATATTCAGTTACTGAGCACTGGTCTTGTTTCATCTTCTCAAAAACTCAGGAAAATGAATGGTAGAAATATGTCTATAATTTATTATTGGGAAATTAACATATTATTAAAAAGCAGACTGACTACAATTATGATTATTTAAAATTATAGATATACTGTGTATGTGTACATGTAAGAGACCTTAGGCAGATTCCTCACCAAAACGTTGACAAAGATTATGTCTTACTTTGAAAAAAATATTTGCAGTGTTACAAAATTCATTTTATGATGATCACACATGATTTCATTTATCAGTAACTACCTCTTTTCTCTACACACATCTTCACTTTGAAGAGATATACTAGACTTTTTATTATATTTATAATCGTTCCTCTATTTCCATATCCATACAGAAGCCTCCTATTTTAAGCTTTATGGATTCAGATTTTTTTTCCTGTAGCTATTATGTCTGAATATTTTACCAGAATCAGAGGAGGTGGGAATGGCTCACTGAAAGATAAATGAATCATTTTAAATGGAATAAGTTGTAATTGTGTCTTGACTCCTATCTCTTCTTCTCAGTATGTACCTAAACAAATTAGTTTAGTTTTAAAATATATTGGATCAAGATGTCCCAACAGAGCTTAAGAATGTAATCACTAATCACATTTTTTTATTCTTTTTTTTTTTTTTTTTTTTTTTTTGCGGTACGCGGGCCTCTTCCTGTTGCGGCCTCTCCCGTGGCGGAGCACAGGCTCCAGATGCGCAGGCTCAGCGGCCATGGCTCACGGGCCCAGCCACTCCACGACACGTGGGATCCTCCCGGACCAGGGCACAAACCCATGTTCCCTGCATTAGCAGGCACACTCTCAACCACTGCGCCACCAGGGAAGCCCCACATTTCTTTATTCTTAAAAGTTGGAATGTACTTAAGAAATTATTTAAAAACAATAACTTCACATAAACTATACCAAAAACTGAGTGTTTTCAAGACAAGAATTTCCCAGTTTTCGGACAGACAATACAAAATCACTTCATCCAAAGTCTACTCAACAATTTATGAAGCTGAAACTTGAGACTACAGCTTGCAGCTAACATATTCTAGTAGGAAATCTGTGAACTTCAAGATCAGATATTCTATTAGAGCCATCTAGAGATTTGCTTATTGCTTATACTTATACTTAAAATTTTATAGGTTTCAATTCCTACTTCTCCAGGTTTTAGGGCAACTTTAGAGATCATTTTGAGAAAATATTTGGAACTTATTCCTACAGTCTATCTCCTCTCAAGAGTACAATGGCACCATACCTTCAATAATGTATGTTGGCACAATTACTTAATGAAATGTTATCTAAAGCAAGGGGAGTCTCTGTTCAACCATTTAAATAATTTCTGCCCTTTAGATATTGACCAGAGAGCTTATCCTTCTTTATTGAATCTTCCAATTCTTGTCAAACAAATATTTGAAACAAGTGTTCCTTGAGAAGGAAAATCTAGAAAACATGCTATTTAGACTGTCAGTAACTAATTGTGCTCACTTTCTTATGAAAAGGCCATTTCTACAAATAAATCGCTTGGAGGTAATTTCCTACTTCAGATGGGGAACCTTAGGGAATATGATCTAGTGAAGGACATGTCCCAGCTTCAGATGACAAGAGCAAGTGAAAATTTTTAAATCCATCATGGTTATTTTCTTGATGCTTTGAGACCTGGTTATACTCTTTAATCCTGTGTTTCGAATTAGCAACAATGCTGAGGACCAAGAGGTGCGGTGGTGCCTCATCTTCTATCCATACTCAGTACACCTTGTCTAAGGGCTAAAGATGGTGTAAGAGAATACCTTGTCTTACAACTAAGGGTTGTAAATGAAGGGAGGTGGTGGGGTGACACTATACTCGTATTCTTTATTTATAGTACTCCAACGAATAGGCTTCCTTCTTTTTGAAGATTTGGAATTTACTCTTTTAATATTGGTAATTGATTGTTTTGTAAAATTTGTACAAAATATTGTGTTCTAGAAGACAGTGATAGATTTTTTTTTTTTTTACTTCACCTTTCATTCTTTGGACCAACATGCAGGGCCTTATTTAGAAATGTCTACTGACAGGAAGGAAAGTTTGTTTGACTTCTATCAAGGATCAACTGAGTAAAAAGCCCTTTTCCATCATATATAAATATTTATTGCCCCTTAAGTAAATTGTTGTTCTTCCTAATAAGAAGAAGATAGGGAAGAATGATAAATTACTCAAACAGTTTGGGCAAGAAAATGTCTCTCTCGACAGTCTTTCTCCAAATGGCTCTAAGGATACAATATGCATTCTTTGCTAATCATAGTATACCATGAATTAATATTAAATCACTGCATATATAATTTTAAGAGCCTTATTACAATGTAATTCCATTTATGTCTCTCCTATTTTTCTGAGCTATTGTGTCATAAGTTTTACTTCTATATATGTTCCAAGCACCACATACATTATTACTATTTGTGAAAAATAATCAATTTACTTTAAAAAATTTTTAAGAAAAGAGATAATATTCATCATTCCTTCCTATATATAAGGATTTCCATCAGGAGTCATTTACCCTAAGCCTGAGAACTTTATTTAGCCATATTTTAGTGTATATTTACTGTAATAAGTTCTATCAATTTTTGTTTACCTGAAAATGTCTTTTTTTTGCCTTGAAATTTTAAACGTATTTTTCCTGGATATAGATTTTTTTTTTCTTTCAGAATTTTTACCATTATTCCATTATCTTCTGATTTATACTATTTCTAAAAAGATGTAAGCAATATTTTTATTTTTATTCCACTGTACGTAATTTTTCTCTCATTATCAACAGTTTGACTATGATGTGCCTAGGTGCATTTTTCCTTTTATTTATGCTGTTTTGAGGTCACTGAGTGTCCTGCATTTTTGGTTGTTCTTTTTGATCAAATTTGAAAAAATTTCAGCCAGTATTTCTTTAAATATTTTTTTCCTACACCTTTCTTTCTTCTTCTCCTGGGACTCTAATTTCATGAATGTTATACTAGTTGATGCTGTCATATTGGCCAATGAGGCTCTATTTATATTTTTCAGTCAGCTTTCTCACTGTAGTTTAGTTTGGATAATTTCTGTTGACTTCTTTTCATGTTTACTGATCACTTCTCCTCTTTTGTGCAATCTGTTGTTAATCACATGCAGTGAATTTTTGATTTCAAAATTTTTTTCAGTTTTACATTTTTTCTTTGTTTCTTCTTTACAGTCCTATAGCTTTTCTGAAATTTTCTATTACCTTACCAATTTTACCAACATTTTTCTATAATTCCTTTAACATATTTATCATAACTATATTAAAGTCCTGACTGCTAATTCCAAATCTGGGTCATATGTGGTTTTATTTTTAGTGAATTATATTTCCTGTTTCTTCACATATCTGGGATTTTTTTTCAGTAGTTGACATTATGCATTGTAGAGCATCTGGAATCTGTTATTGTCTTCTGAAAAGTGCTGTATTGTGTAAAAGCATGCAGTTAAGCTACAATGCAGTTTATTTGATCTTTGAGACAATTATTTGTAGGCTTTCTTAGAGTGATCAATTTTCATTTTTTCTTTGAGTCTTCTGGCAAACTCCTTAGTCTTTGGGTGCAGTCTTTATTCAGAAGGTGTGACCCTTATGTTGTTTCAGTGGAGATCCTGAGATATTTACCAATTTCCTCAAAATGTTGAGATTCACATGCTAATCCTGTCTCCCCAGCGGAGGCAGCTACTAATATGTAAGTACATCTCTTTCAGCCTTCCGGATGTTCTTTTCCCTAAATGGGTCTATTGATATCTTATTCTGTGGATGTATAGTTTAGGGGTCAGTGATTTGAGAGGGGTTTATATGCAGAGTTTCTATGGTTCTTTCCTTTCTGGGATTCTCCCCTCACATTCTATCCACTTCTAGGTCCATGAATCCTATTGTCTGACCCCTTAAACCAATAAGACAGTGGCTTTTTTTCTTGAGTTTTGTCAAAGGCATGTCATGTGGACTTGAGAGTTTCCTCAGCGGAAAACCACATAAATGGGGATCTTACCCAGAATGTTTCTACTCTTTCAGGGTTAAACCTCCTCCAGTTTGTACTTGTTTCTGTTACTCTCCAGTTATTTTAAGTATTTATGTTTTATATTTTGTCCACAGCTTATAATTACTAGCAGCAGATGAATTAGTCCATTATAAGTTTTTCTATCATTGCCAGAAGCTAGACGCTTTCATCACTTTTATTTTCTTAATTTGCAAATTATTAGTGAACTAGGAGATCTTTAAAATATTTTACTAAAATTAAATTCATATGCATGCAAATTACCTCTTAATTATGTGACTGTTGGTACAACAAATGAGTAAGAGCCTCAGAATTAGATATGTCATTATTTTAAAGAATATTTGTCATTATGCAATGAGCACACTAAAATTTACACAGACAGATCCTTGGAAGATAGTGATCAAGAATCTCAAGTCATCTTTATTCAAGTATTTAATGAAGTTGCCAACATGTTTTCTAATATCTATTGCTACCACTCTTACATTTTGGCTCTGTGATTGTTCAGATTACTTTGCCTATTTAAGGCAGCAGTAAATGTCTTGGGGAAGGATCTATATATTTATTGCACAAAAATGATTATCCCTAAGGATATCTCACATTCATACAATATAGTTTGCAAACAAAATTCACATATGTTTACCTGGTTTAATTTTCTTGACTATCCTCTGAGGTCGCGTGTCAGTATCTCCATTTTATATTGAATAGATTATAAAATTAGAATCTTAAAGGGATTATGGTGACTTTCAAAAGAAAAAGAAACCCACAGATAGCAGGTGATGGAGCCAAGTCCTGGACTTAGATATTCTGCCTCCCAATAGAACTTTGTTTCCACTAATCCATAGCAATCTCCTTAATTGGATCCCCTCTAATTCTGCTTTAGATTTCAATGCCCTTCTTTGTATAAGTCAAATACTTTATGTAATCCTTTTATAATACAGAGTAACATAGGATATTTGATGGTAACTTCAAATTTGAGACTAGTTACCTTGCTGAGAAAATAAAATTCAGAAAGGATTAAATAGCATGTAAAGATACATTGATTGACATAGCTCAGATTAGAATTTAGGAATCCTAACTACTAAATGTTCCATTGCTTCATGCTTGGCAAAGTTAAAGAGATGCATTCTGGCTCATTGTTTTCTATTACCCATGTTTATATTTTAAAATATTGATCAGCTGAATACAAACAATTTATTTGCATTTGAGCAGGAAAATTTTTGTAGGAAAGAAATCAATAACTGCAATTTTTGGAAGTAAATGTTCGACAAAAATCTGTCTCTCTTGGCATCCAGTGTCTTATATCAAGCCTGAAAACAAGTTTTAAAAATTACTTGCTAATAGCCTTTTATCTCTGAAATCTAGAACTAGTCTCATTTGTCCTCTAGGGAAAAGAAAAGGAAGATGAACAAGATTCAGTTTCTTATTTACAAGTCTAGTAATTTAACCACGCTTTGAAATTAAACTATTTTTTAACGTCTAGCTCTGAAAATAAAACTTCAGCCTCTCAAGCCCTATACAATGTGCAGCATTTTGATTATATTATTGACTATTGTGGGCATCTCTTTCTAGGTGACTTTTTTGAATTTTGCTGCCTGACTATCTATTTGGCTTAAGAAATTTGCTGCCTGAGTATCTATTTGGCTTTTCCCTCGTTTATGCTATAATTGCACCCTTACTTTGATTGTTAGGTGTCCTACGTAGAAAATGGAGCTGCTTCTGAAAACCTCTTACCTTGCTAATACACTGAAAGCTTGTGATTGTAGAGAGGGAGCGCCTTTAAAAACTAACATGTGATTCTTGTTACCAGGAAACCATATTCCTAGATTAAATCTCTCTCTCATACAGCCATTGCTCAATATAGACATCTATAGATATGTTAAACATACATATTCATATCCAAAACTTTGGACATATATAAAAATCAAGTTAAAATAAGATATAGCTTTACAGAGATATGATTTCTACAAATCTAGTTGGACTGAAAAGCAGGTCACTTTTTCAGATGTCAAACAATCACATGATTAATTTTACATCTTATATTCTTGACCTTAGAAATATACAGAATGGAAATTAAAAGAATAAAACAACCTAAATTTGAAATCTTTCCAGTTTCTGTTTCTTCTGTATTGAAAATATGTGTGGAGGGTATTAAGAGAGGCATTCAGTTAAATTGTCAGAGCTGAATTGAAATATATTACAGGATTTACAAATTTACTTTCTCTTAAGAGAGTAAGAAAGACATATGTATATCAATGTAATCAGTTCCTGGAAACTTACAAAGTGTTCTAGACAATTCAGACAAATTTTCCTTCTATTAATACATTTTTTGTAAAAATTACAGAAAGCTTCCTTTTGCAAATTGATATAATGGTTAGGTGCATCCGCCCAAGTACTATTGTTCAGAAAACTTCCTGTTGTCAAGGACTTTTCCTAAAATTAAGCCTGACATAGAGTAATATTAAAAAGAGAATCAGGGCTTCCCTGGTGGCACAGTGGTTGAGAGTCCGCCTGCGCGGAGCGGCTGGGCCCGTGAGCCATGGCCGCTGAGCCTGCGCGTCCGGAGCCTGTGCTCTGCAACGGGAGAGGCCACAACAGTGAGAGGCCCGCATACCGCAAAAAAAAAAAAGAATCATTTTGACCCAGTGGCCAGAATGACCACTGAGTTTCTTGGGACAGGAGGATAGCTCCACTAATAGGAGCTATCTCAGAGAACACAATGGTAACTAGCTCAAATATATTTGAAGGAAACGTGTTAGATTGGTGGAATACAAAAACCTAAAACCATTGTGAAGAAGAATTTACCAATAGCTGAAAAATAATTACCAATGAAATTACGCTTTCACTCAGTAATCTCACTTCTAGGGATTCACCTTTAAAATACATCTTCAAGAAAAAAAAAAAAAGCAAATATTCACAGAGATATTTATTGCAGCAATATTTCTAATAGCAATATGTTTGGAACAAAATTCTCATTTATAAAAAATTGGTTGAATAAAATATGTTAAATCCACACAAATGGACAGTTTTGCAGATGTAATAAAACTGAGGATGATCTCTATAAATCAATATTGTGTTATATTCAGGGTATATTGTGAAGTGGAAAAAAACAAGTTTGGAAAAATATATTTGCTGTAAGATCTTTGTTTAAGAATGAAGGGGGGGGACTTCCCTGGTGGCGCTAGTGGTTGAGAGTCCGCCTGCCGATGGAGGGGACACGGGTTCGTACCCCGGTCCAGGAAGATCCCACGTGCCGTGGAGCAGCTAGGCCCGTGAGCCATGGCCGCTGAGCCTGCGCGTCCGGAACCTGTGCTTTGCAACGGGAAAGGCCACAACAGTGAGAGGCCCGTGTACCGCAAAACAAAAAAAGAATGAAGGGGGGGTAAAGTATTTATACATATTTTTTAAATTCCTATTTTAATAATAAAGAAATACAGAAAGGAACAATAAGGCAGTAAAGAAAATGATTATACAGAGGGAGTGGTAGGAATTGGGTAGAAGGAAATGGGTTGGGAATGAGACTCTTCTAATGATATGTTTTCACATTGGAACTATATAAATAATTTATTTTAAACCGTGTAAATTATTTGCATATTTAAAAATAAGTCAAAAACGGTACAAAAGAAGCAAACACCTACATAAAAAACAAATAGCAACAAAGGAATGAAACATGATGATATTAATAACTAAATGAAATGTGTGGTCCTTGATTGGATCACAGATTGAAAAGAAAAAAAAAAGAAAAGGAAAATAGGCACTATTGGGACAATAGGGAAAATTTGAATATGGACTTATTTTCAACTTCAGGAGAATGAAGCTTGTATATATTGAAATTAATTTAAATGAGTTATGTAAGAATTAAAATCACTCAGGAAAGATGGCCTAATTTGGCATTACTGACAACAGAACACCTTTTTTAAACTTTTTATTTTATAATGGAATATAGGTGATTAACAATGTTGTGTTAGTTTCAGGTGTACAGCAAAGTGATTCAGTTATACATATACATGTATCTATTCTTTTTCAAATTCTTTTCCCATTTAGGTTGTTAAACAATATTGAGCAGAGCTCCCTGTGCTATACAGTAGGTCCTCGTTGGTCATCCATTTTAAATATAGCAATGTGTACATGTCAACCCCAAACTCCCTTCGCCCCCAGTAACCATAAGTTTGTTCTCTAAGTCTGTGAGTCTGTTTCTGTTTTGTAAATAAGTTCATTTGCATCATTTTTTTGATTCCACATATAAGCAACATCATATGATATTTGTCTTTGTCTGACTTACTTCACTCAGTATGACAATCTCTAGGTCCATCCATGTTGCTGCAAATGGCATTATTTGATTATTTTTAATGGCTGAGTAATATTCCATTGTATATATGTACCACACCTTCTTTATCCATTCCTCTGTTGATGAACACTTAGGTTGCTTCCATGTCTTGGCTATTGTAAACAGTGCTGCAATGAACATTGGGGTGCATGTATCCTTTCAGACCATGTTTTTCTCTGGATATATGCCCAGGAGTGGGATTACAGGATCATATGGTAGCTCTATTTTTAGTTTTTTAAGGAACCTCCATACTGCTCTCCATAGTGGCTGTACCAATTTACGTTCCCACCAACAATGTAGGAGGGTTCCCTTCTCTCCACACCCTCTCCAGCATTTATTGTTTGTGGATTTTTTGATGATAGCTGTTCTGACTGATGTGAGGTAATAGCTCATTGTAGTTCTGATTTGCATTTCTCTAATAATTGGTGATGTTGAACATCTTTTCATATGCCTCTTGGCTATCTGTATGTATTCTTTGGAGAAATGTTTATTTAGGTCTTCTGCCCATTTTTTGATTGGGTTCTTTGTTTTGATGATATTAAGCCACATGAGCTCTTTGTAAATTTTGGAGATTAATCCCTTGTCAGTCACACAGTTTGCAAATATTTTCTCCCATTCTATGGGCTGTCTTTTCATTTTGTTTATGGTTTCCTTTGTTGTGCAAAAGCTTTTGAGTTTAAATAGGTCCCATTTGTTTATTTTTGTTTTTATTTCCATTACTCTGGGAGACAGATCAAAAAAGATCTTGCTGTGATTTATGTCAGAGAGTGTTCTGCCTATGTTTTCCTCTAAGAGTTTTATAGTATCTGGCCTTACATTTAGGTCTTTAATCCATTTTGAGTTTATTTTTGTGTATGGTGTTAAAGAATGTTCTAATTTCATTTTTTTTACATATAGCTGTCCAGTTTTCCCAGCACCATTTACTGAAGAGACTGTCTGTCTTCCATTGTGTAGTCTTGCCTCCTTTGTTGTAGATTAGTTGACCGTAGGTGTGTGGGTTTATTTCTGGGCTTTCTATCCTGGTCCATTGATCTATATTTCTATTTTTGTGCCAGTACCATACTGTTTTGATGACTATAGTTTTGTGGTATAGTCTGAAGTATCCTCTGATACTATCATAGTATCCTATGATGTGGATCTATATCCTTCTGGTTTTATTTTCTAGATTGGTTTAGCAAGACTATTCTATGCTTAAGTTCACTTTTTCAGGAAATATGATTCTTCCAAGGTTCTGGTGTGTATGTTTGTAAATAAAAGGGAGCTCTAGTTGGACAAACTAATTTAAAACCCAGAAATGGCCTTCTTATGAGGTAAAGAATGTCCCCAGCCATATCGCACTAGGTGTTAAAGAATTTCATTTTTTTTACATATAGCTGTCCAGTTTTCCCAGCACCATTTACTGAAGAGACTGTCTGTCTTCCATTGTGTAGTCTTGCCTCCTTTGTTGTAGATTAGTTGACCGTAGGTGTGTGGGTTTATTTCTGGGCTTTCTATCCTGGTCCATTGATCTATATTTCTATTTTTGTGCCAGTACCATACTGTTTTGATGACTATAGTTTTGTGGTATAGTCTGAAGTATCCTCTGATACTATCATAGTATCCTATGATGTGGATCTATATCCTTCTGGTTTTATTTTCTAGATTGGTTTAGCAAGACTATTCTATGCTTAAGTTCACTTTTTCAGGAAATATGATTCTTCCAAGGTTCTGGTGTGTATGTTTGTAAATAAAAGGGAGCTCTAGTTGGACAAACTAATTTAAAACCCAGAAATGGCCTTCTTATGAGGTAAAGAATGTCCCCAGCCATATCGCACTAACAACCTCACGTTTTATTTGCTTTCTTTGTAAAATATTGAGTCTGGTGCTTGTTAGCTAAAGACATACAGCATCAAATGGAAATGCAGCTTGAAATGACAAGAATGTTAGTGTTGGAATTTTCTTTGATAGTATTTGTGCTTACAAGAAATAGGGGAAGTTCTTAATCTAAATTGTTGGAGGCATAGCTTAGGGACTGCACTAGATCAGGGTAACTGGTAGAGACAGTCTCTCCGGCTGTGTTGCACTGGGTTTAGGCACAAAAGATCTCCCCGCTCCCTGCCCCAGGCAGGTGCTATGACAGTCCCTCTCTCACACCTCTGGTGTCTTTCCGTCACAGCTTGTCTCCTAGCTTCTGAAATGAGGTTCCATCTCCTCACACCTCATCCACGCGGTGCTCATGCACTCCCACACTTCATGCTGAGCTGAGCTGCCTCATTTTTTGGAGTGTTTGTTTCCCCAGTGACTAGGTAAGCACAATTTTTTTGAAATCATATATGCGAACTTATACACTGATCAATCTAACTCCAGATCTGTAATTCACAAAAAACCCTCACTCTCTTTAAAATATTCCATAGACACATTAAAGTAAGAACTCACCTTTACACAACGTATTTACTTTGAAAATATTTGGACATTAAAACCCATTTTTTTCTGTATGTATGTGAAAACAATACATGCATTGCATATTATAGGAAAATCAGAGCAGGGCTTTTTGTGTTCAGACAGCCAGCAAGACAGAATTCAAGCATTAATATGGTTTAAATTTTTATTTTCATTTTAATTTAATTAACTGTGAGAGAAGCAAAAAGTAACTCTATTTTCCTTTTATTTTCCCCACGTATTCCCCACACCCCTCCAGCATAAGGAAAACCAGTTCTGCCCAATAACGTTGGTGGCATTAATTATTGCTGCATCACTTTCAGCTGCTACAAGAGGCTCACTGCAGTGATGGCTGGCTGCTGGCCAAAGGGCAATCTTCCTTCTCCTCAGCCTTTCTCTTCTTCTCTCATTAGCTGCCTGTGAAATTGTCACATATATTTTTATAAGAAGCCTTTTTCATGAGAACCTAATTCATTCAATATTATATCTAGCCTGAAATTCTGGCCATCACATGCTCCTATGCATTTCAAGAAACTTTATTCTTAGCTTGTCCCTTTTTGTGCCCTGTCAACACTTATGGCATTCCTCCCTCTGTAGCTAGGTGATGAGGAAAGGCTAAAAAGAAATATCTATTCAGAAAGAAGAGCCTTGTGAATCCTTGGGATCACTATTTCTCTTGCTGTGCCAAATATTTATATAGCAGCCTATAAATGAGCATCGTTCAATTGGGGTTCTTTCCATTGGCACCAAAGGTCAACACTGCCTTTTATAGATTCTGTCTGTATATATGTTTACACTCATGGAGCCCAGATTTTTTCCGTCCCTTCATCATCCAAAATGATCCAGCAACAATGTAGTTCTGATATTCTGAATAAAAGGTCTGCTAGACCTAATCATAAAGCAGTCCATGAAATTGGCAGGCTCTCTTGAGTCACACTCTGTCACTCTTACTTTTTGAAAATAGTTTGTCAAACTGATCTACACACCCAGGAAATATAAATTACTTGTAGGTTTTCTTGGGGGGAGGGGGTGATGAGGAAAATAATTTACCAGGGTCAGTGCAAAAAATAGTGTTGTTACTACTTTGGGAAATTGATTATAATTGAGCCTAGTTTTTTAGTTTAAGGAATAAACCAGGTTCTCACACTCCACTCTGTGTGCCGTCCTTGGGCTGAAGGACAAACCCCAAAGTCTCTGATTAGTAACTCTGAGATGAGAAGATTTGAGATATTCACTGGCAGTGCTCTTTGGTGAAAATAATTAAGAGGAAATGAATGGATATGCTCATTGGTTTCGCAACTTCAGCCTACCACAAATCACAACAGGGAACCAAATGTTTAAGTCTAAAAATAATCTTTTTTTCATGGATTGAACTGGTTTTTACACCAAGAAAATCAAAAGTAGCTAAACACTTTCTACCCTTGTTGTCTAAAAGTAGCAACATATTCCTCTAAAATTTTATGCTGTGAAATCTGAAAGCCTGTAAGTACTAAGGCTTTGTTCTTCAGTGGCTGTTGAAGTGGCCAACAGGAAAAGTTCTAGGGCTTATTGGCTGCAGCCAATGAAAGCAGGAACAGATGATTTCTATCAGCACACAGAGTCAAAATGCTAATGTCACCAACCCAGCAAAAAAGGTATGAGAAGGGAACTTCATTAGAACTTTTAGCAATAGTAAATCTCCTACTGGTGTGTGTTTGGTGAGCTCCTTTTACTTGTGCTCTTTTTCTCCAAAAAAGTTTAAAGTTAATCATTATTTCTACCCTACCCATCCAACAACACAAGGGAGCTAGAATTATTTAACACAAAAATTTCTTCTGTCTTTTATGGTATTTTTGTCTGGTATTTAAGTTTATTTTTCTCTATTTTTAACACCACAAATAAATAATTATTATTTTTATAGAGTCAATGTTAATATAGATTTATCCACATATTTACCAATATTTTTACACATTCTTCTGTTTTGCATCCTAAACTTTTCTTAAATACTTTTTTTTCTTGAAGTACATCTACTAGAAGTGTATTTAATGAGGCTCTACTGAAGGTAAAATTTCATCTAAATGTGTATTTTATCCTGCTCTTAAATATAATTTAAGGTAGGTTTAAAGTTTTAAGTTACAGTTATTTTCTTTTAGCAAATTGAGGATATTGTTCTGTTAACATCAGTTTCTATTGTTGTCAAGAAGTTGCCTGTCAGTCTAAATGCTGATTGTTTGCAGATAATCTGTCTTTTCTTTTTCATGACTTTTAAGATACTATCTTTGTCTCTGGAGTTCTACAGCTTCACCATGATGTGTCCAATGTTTGTTTGTTTGTCTGCTTTTTTTCCCTGTTTGGATTTTGTTGAGATTACGGAATCTGAGAATTCATGTCTTCAGGTGTTGAAAATGTTTAACCATTATCTCTTTGAATGTTTCTCTCACATCTAATTTCTCCCTCTAGAATTCTGAAAAGAAAAGCATTCGATATTCTTTTTTAAATTTCAATATCTCATGTTTTCTGTTCCTTTGCTTCCCTAGACTTCAGTTTAATATGTCAGTTTACTAATTATCTTCAGTTGGGTTTATGTTATCCACTAATTTCAATGAGTGTCTGTTTATTGCACACATTCTATTTGTATGTTTTGTTTTGTTTTGGTTTTGGTTTTAAAATCTGACTGCTTTTAGAAGTCTCTTGTTCCTGGCTCATGCCTTCAGTTCCCATTCAATTTTAAACATACTTTCCTCATATGCTCCTTCTGATCTTTCTAAAATCAGAAATATTTGTGGGTTAATTCTGCTGATGGTTGTTTCTGCTGACTTACCCATGGTGTTTTATTTCTTAGTGTGTTTGGTAATTTTGGATTGTGAGCTCATATTCAGTTAGTCTTTTCTGTAAGACTGGGTTGAGTTGTACCCTTCTAAAAATGAATTGTGCTGATACTCCCAGATACTTGGGACCACACTGAGTTCTCAGCCTGGGGTTTCCTAGGACTTACAGGTAGTGTGAATTCAGGCCTACAACTGTGTGAAAACACCTCTGGCCATGAATTCCCAGGAGGGACATTTTTCTTCCAGATATAATTGAGGCGAAGACAGAAAAATTATCTTATTTTTAATTGCTGGAGGGAATATTTTTTTCTAGTGTGTCTTCCAACGAGGGAGTGTCTCCTAGAGATTCTTGGTTTCATGCACGTGTCTCAGTTTTAACTCACCATATTGCTTGGCCCAAGGTCTTATTTCATTTCTATCATGAGACAACTTGCTGTATCAGCTTTAGCTTTCTATTACTCTTTCAGATTATTTTCCTTTTTTACCACTTAGGATTTTGTTTTTATTCCTCAAAAGTTCACCTAGGCATTTAAAAAAATGTTTGTACTAGTTTATCAAGAATTTCTGTTTTTTTAAAAGAAAGTTTTTCAGGCTTTCTAACTTACCCATATAGCCATAAGTTGAAGATCACATTATTTTTTTTCAATGTGATCCAAAGAATTAATGGAAATAAACATTAGAAATATGGATTATCATCCTAAATCCATCACAGATACTCTGTGAATGTTCATGTTTATGAACAATGAGCAATATGTCTCTTTCCCGGAAAAAAGTTTTTTTTTTCCTACAGTGTAATCTTACTGGCTTCTCAGATCCAGATTCTGAGGCACTTTAATATGCCTCAAAAATTCAAGTTTGATCACCACTGTGAATTATGTGAGGGGCACTTTAGATGGCTCATTTTATATTAGATAGTTTATTTTGTATTGGTATACATTTAACACTTTTCATTACTTGCAATTCTTTGTTTTTAATAAAGAGAAAGAGAGTGCCAAGCTTAAAGCAGAATGGATCAAACAGCAGTATGGTACCTAGTTAGGTTTTAAAAGCATAATTTTTGTGTTATTGCATTTATTTAAAAATTTTCTTCTATTTTTGGCAATGTTACTATTTTCTTTTTATAGTAGTGATATAGGTTTTCTTTATGTATTATTTGAGTTTAGAAAGTGAGTCATTTTAAAGAATATAGTGAGTAGATAATAATGTATGTGAGTTGTGGACACGGTGAGACTTTAAAGGTAATATTCGGGAAACAGGATTATAAACCTAGGTTAAACATGTGCTCCGAGCTACTAGTCCATCAGTAACCATGAATCTACCCAATATTAACCATACTTTTTAGTGTGCTTTCTTTGGTTATAAACAGCTTATTTACAAGGCTCTTGGTGAAAAATTGGTGGACAAAATATGGTTACAGAATAGGGCTCTATAACCTATGCCTTAGTAGTGTGATGATCTAGCTGGACAAGGTAAGTAATCTGATTATGATTAGCTTGTAACCCACATAATTTAAAGAAACCAAACCACCTCCAAAACTGTAAAAATCAAGTGAAAATCAGCCAAGGAACAAATTAGGAAAATTAAATTATCTAGAGAAGCGATTGCTAAACCATCACATTAGAATCACCTGGGAAACTTGCTTGACTTTTCATGCCTATTGCCCAGTCTGAATGATGAATAGAATTTTTAGTGGTAGATCCTCTAAAAATGAATTTGAAGCAAATTACTACAGACAAATGATCTTGACAATATATTCCTGAAATATATTGGGATTAATGCAGTCTATAATTTATTTCAGAGGAAAAAGGAATGTTCTAGATTAAAAGAAAGGAAAAGAACATAGGAATTAGATGATCAAGAAATGAATTTTAGATATAACACATATAAATATCTAAGTCATAAGATATTTATGTTTCTTTTCTTGGTTAGTATTATTAAAACATTATATGGATAGGAAGTAGAACTATTTGGTTTTGCCATCATTGTTATGTTACTCTACATATTGACTAAAGAGCAACATTTATAAATTCTGAACAAGACAGTAATTTCTTCCATTTCCTTTACAAAAGTTCAGTCATATTGAATATTTCTAGTCATTATCACTATTTAAATGATTTACTGAAAATACTTTCCTGAATGATTGAATGACTGGAATGAAAACAGGTTGCCATCAGGAAGAGTAGGCCATCTTTTTGCTAATGATGTGTATAAAACGTTTAATTCACTGTCAGATATATAAGAATGTAAGTCATGGAGTCCCTGTCCACCTGGCCAAAATTTGGTCCAAAATGCCATGCAAAACTCTTGCTCTCTAAACTTAAAATACATACATGTATATGTACATATATAAAATATTTTAAATACAGCTTAAACACACACAAAAGAAGAGGAGGTTGTTAGAATCAAAATAATTTTAAAAGGGAATGGAACAGAGTATTTGCTCAGTTATTAGATTGGTTGAGTATAGAAGGGAAATTGTGACTTCATTACTAGTCCTGTCTACATCTATACTAAAAGAGTGAGAACTTGGTATTACATAATGTTTAATCTCATGAGTAGAAGCCTTGCACTTGATTTAATGACTTCCTCTAACTCATTTCTCTTAAGAGAAAAAAATATATGGAAAGGAGAAATTAAACTTTATAATTAACCTTTTACACATTTAGACCTCATGAAGTCACGACTATGCATATGTTCCAGAATTGCATATACTTTCAGGAATCTTATGATTATAAAATAGAGTATAATAGAGTCATCCCACCACAAGTCAGCCATACAACATTTCTAGATGTTTTTTACCTCCTCCTTTATAAGAAGAAGCAATGAAGAAATAGACCTTAGATAAATAATATGAAAATGAACCTTGCTACTATAGATTTTTTGTTTATTGTTTGTTCATTTATTTTTTGTTTTTAGATGCTGGAATGCAAATCCAAAAAGGTAGTGGTCACTTGTTCTGCCGTGAGACTGCAGAAGTGATAGAAACTAGAAATTCTCTAATATTGTTTGAGTGCGGCAATAACTGTATCTTTAAAGCCCTACCTGCAGGCACACACTCTGAAAATAGATCCCTTAGTAGTGTTTTCAGAAAATATCTTTATTTCTTTTCAGTTAGTTGCAGGAGGATCCAAGCTCTTATATTCATACTTTATATTTGTTAAAAAGAAATAAAATAAATTCAACCATTGGCTTTTAGTTCAACTCTACTAAGTTTTTTCAACTTTAACACTTTTTGAAGTTAATTGACTACCAGTGAGTGAAACGAGGCAGAAAGTCCTTATATTCTACCTTTAATCACCCATGATATTAAACTAGGGTTTAAGAAATGTCTCCAGTTATTTTCACTCCTTACTGTACCGACTGCACTTTTTCAGAAAGAGAAAGTTCTCAAGCTAACTTTAAGGCATTTTCAGACTGTTTAAAGAAGGGAGATTTACAACAATGGGCTAAGTCAAGAACATTAAAAAATATATGCATCAGTGCTAGCTCATGCTGTATACACACACACACACTCTGTGTAAGAAAAAGAAAATGATTTTTGTGGTTTGGAAAAGGTGAAATGTGAGCTCTATTGTGATGGCGTAGATAAAATGTTAATTCAAGGGTAGGTAGGAAAAGGACTTATAGTCAGGGGAATGGAGATGACTAAACAAAATTTACAAACAAAATAAGATCAGCCTTACTGGTAAATATTGGTATTCCTCTCTAAAAGTTGAGAAAATGAAAGCATAAAAACTTAGTAAATTTGTCAAGATCACACATCTAATAAATGGCACTACATGAATTTCAAACTGTCAACAGGGCTTTGCCAATGAGGATCCCAAGGTTTGGCCAGAGGAGGAGTGAGAGATATTAATATGAATAGAAAGTGTTGGCCCTCTTCTAAAAACCCATTCCTCCAACTCACTCCTATTTCTCAGATTTCATTCTGGTTTCCTTTATATCCACTTTTCAATATTATCTCCTTTCCAATTTATTTTTCATTCTCGAATTTTCTCAAAATAAGATTCTTATCTTTAACTCGATTTCAGAATTCTCTGGCCACTGCCTGAGAAATACCAAAAACTCCATCCTGTTAGGAGATAGATACACTGAGGCATATTAAAAATTTCGAGTTTATTTGAACAAAAATCAATTCGAATCAGGCAGCATCCAATGTAGCAGATAGAAAGGAGCTCCTAGGGGCTATACCAAATGAAAGACTTATAGGCAGAAGGGAGCAGGAACAAGGAATTTATATTAGACCAAAAAGCAGGTTGGTTATTAAAGGTTACTTTCCTTTAGGGGATGGCAGAGGTCTGTCAGGCAGATTACCTAACTAGTGCTGCCAGGCATTCCTGATTGACTGGTTTCAGATGCCATTTCTGGGAGAGCCAAAAGTATAATTAAGTCTCAGCTTGGTGACATTGGGGCTTAGCATAAATGACTCCATTTTGTGTTTGTTGTCTTGTTTTTTAATAATCTTCAACACCCTTTTTTCAGTATTTTAATTTGCTACAAAGAAAAAAAATCTTACTTTCCTCTCTCCCTTCTTTATGAGAAGTATTTGGAACTTTTTAGATTAATTGCCTGGGTGCAAAGGAGTAGTCCCTCTTTCACCTGTAAAATCCCTTAAAAATGTATTCTTAAGTTCTACTCCTGTTCAAAAGTTTAGAAAACACTATTTTATCTATATTTGTTCTATCATCTAAATAATTATTTGGCCTTCAGTTGTTTTTCCCTAACACAAGTCATTCATTCCATGTTACACTACACGCATACTCACAAAGCAATCCTACAGTTGTGAAATAATCAGTGATGAAAGCAACTGATTGATTCGCTGCAAGACTTCTCAGAGCCTTTAATGTAGTAATGTGCATTGTGAATTCTCTTTAATTCTTCTTTAAAAATTAAGTTAAATTTTTTCTTCCAGCTTTATTGAGACATAATTGACATACAGCACTGTGTAAGTTTAAGCTGTACAGCGTAATGAATTGAGTGACATACTTCATGAAATGATTACCACAGCAAGTTTAGGGAACATCCATCATCTCGTATAGACACAAAATTTGAAAACTAGAAAAAATAGTTTTTTCTTGTGATAAGCACTCTTAGGATTTACTTTCTTAACGACTTTCATATGTAACATAGAGCAGTGCTACTTGTATTTACCCTGTTGTACATTACATCCCTAGTATTTATTTATCTTATAACTTGGAAGTCTGTACATTTTGACTGCCTTCATCCAATTCACTCTCTCCCTAGCCACACCTCTGGTAACCTCAAATCTGATTTCTTTTCCTTTGAGTTTATTTATTTGTTCTTTTTTGAATTATAATTGACCTACAACACTATGTTAGTTTCTGTTACACAGTATAATAATTTGGTATTTCTATACATTTCAAAATGATCACCAGGATAAGTCTGGTTACGATATGCCACCATACAATGATATTATGTAATTATTGACTATACTCTTCACACTGTACATTTCATACCTGTGACACTTATTTTGCACCTGGAGGTTCGTATTCCTTAATCTCCTTCACCTATTTCTTTCCTCTTCTTACTCTCGTCCCCTCTGGCAACCACCTGTTTGTTCTCTGTATCTATAACTCTGCTACTGTTTTATTATGTTTATTCATTTGTTTTGTTTTCTAGATTCCATATATGAGTGAAATCATACAGTATTTGTCTTTCTCTGTCTGACTTTTTTCACTTAGCATAGTATCCTCTAGCTCCATCCATATTGTTGAAAAGAGTGAGATTTCATTCTTTTTTTAGCTGATTAATATTCCATTGTACACACCACATCTTCTTTATCTATTTATCTATTAATGGGCATTTAGGTTGATTCCATATCTTGGCTATTGTAAACAATGCTGCAATGAACATAGGGGTGCATATAGCTTTTCTAATTAGCATTTGTTTTTCTTTGGATACATACCCAGGAGTAGAATTGCTGGATCATATGGTAGTTCCATTTTTAATTATTCGAAGACTCCATACTCTTTTCCATAGTGGCTGCACCAATTTACATTCCCACCAACAGTGCAGAGGATTCCCTTTTCTCCACATCCTACTAATACTTGGTATTTGTTGTCTTTTTGATAACAGCTATTCTGACATGTGGGAGGTGATATCTTATTGTGGTTTTGATTTGCATTTCCCTGGCGATTAGTGATGTTGGGCATCATTTCATATGCCTGTTGGCCATCTTTATGTCTTCTTTGGAAAAATATCTATTCAAATAGACATTTTAAAAATCAGGTTTGTTTTTCTGATGTTGATTTGTGTGAGTTCTTGGTATATTTTGGATATTAATTCCTTATCAGATATACCATTTGCAAATATTTTCTCCCATTCAGTAGGGTTTTTCATTTTGTTGATAGTTTCCTTCACTGTGCAAAACTCTTTACTTCTTTATTTTCTTTTTCATGATAGCGCTAGTGCACCACAAACATACAGTGGCAAATATCATTGTATTTCCATATTTGTGTATATTTACATAATCAAAACAAATATCTCTATAAACAGTATTTGTTTTCTTTGACTGCATAATAAAGAAAAAAGATTCCATTAAAGCTCTATCAGAAAAAAAAAATTGAATCTAAAATAAGAAGAGCAGTATTGATATTCTAGTGTGACCTAGAAGTACCTTAGAGAATATATTCTAGGTTTCATGCTCCCTTGGTTCTTACGTTAAGAGTTAAAACATAGATTTGGGTTATAAACGGGGCTGACACACTAACAAAAATAGAACTTAAAATGGTCCATACTTATTTTTCCAAGATACCTTGAAAGGAAATATCACTTGGTAAAGATTTTGAGATTTAATTTAGAGGTAAAAAGAGTAACATTGACCTATTAATAATTGGTACATCTGACTCCAACGTTCGGTAGTTATCTTTATGGCATATGATGTCTTTTTCCCAAAATGGAATTAAAATCTGACGACCATGTGTTCTCAGTATAAACATAGATATACACAGGAATACACAAGAATTATAAAGAGATTGCTTTACTGCCTTCTGCTATGTCTGCATAAAGTAAAAATTAAATATTTTTGAAAATTAAATTTTTTGAAGGTGGTAATTTAAACTGGAAAGCCACAAAAATTATGTTGAAAATAATATTTTTCTAATCCATGAGTCACTAATGATAAGATATTTCTTTTAGGCACTCTGTTGTGAGTGGTTATTTAGATTTTCTCATTCTTGTAAGGAAATTATATTTATCCAATTATAGACTTGGGTTGTGTGTTTGCTGAGGGTTAAGCAGATTTTTAATAAATGTGCTGTATTCAAAATTTGTCATCTTTCAAATCAATTTAAGCTTCCCCTTGAAAGTGGAGGGCTGCTTATAGTTTTCCACCTTGGATTGTCAATCTACATTAAAACTGACCTTTGCCAAAACTAATTAAGGTATTTTAACCTTCAGAAAGAAACATTAAGCTTAGTATATGTTGGAATGCTGACCTAATTTTTGAAACTTCAACACCACCAGTGACATCTTTGCAATTAATATAGCATCAAGTTTCCTTCAAAGGGCTTCAAAGGGGCATGTTGGTAAAATCTGCAAAGACCTTCCAAGGTGGATATTGGAAAATTAATAGCAGTGACCATGGGTTCAAGAGACTATATTTCTGTTTTCTTTAATTGCTCCTCTCCTAGCTCCTACTGGGAAATCCCCACACAGAGATGTTAATCAAAATTCCAATGGAAATTGCCTCAGTCTTTTCATGATGACCCGTCAGTGAAAAGTCTAGTGTGTGGAATCGAGTTTGAAAAGTAAGTTAAATTTAGAATGGCTATCTCAGAGCTGGGAAAGGGGTAGAAAATTTCCTTAACATTATTCTATTATTTGATACTAATACTCTGGATTCACATCACAGTTTTATATCTTATGGAACCCAATATATTTCAAAAGCTTTATCTCCCTTTCCTCCTTCTTCACAGAATCATTTCAACAGGGACATAAAGTATCATTTCTATTGTAAGAGAGGTCACATTGCACCAGGCAGTTTATAGAGAAACCGGTCCTGTGTCATTCTAAATTTAGTAAGAAGATCCCACTCTGCACAAGCATTTGGTCTACGTAATTGCCAGAGAGGCTCAGGCTTTGTTACAGAAGCTTATGAAAACAAGTGTAACTCTCTACCACAGCAAAGGCCAAGTATCCTTGAGCATCTCTAGACCCTGTTTAACTGAAGCTTTTCCCAACAAAGCACTGACTCCTTAAACATGCAAAATTCCAGCCATATCTACACATAATAATCAGGTTGCAGAGGAGGGAAAGACTGGAGAGAGTCCCTAAGGCAGCATGAGTTCTGTACAGAACCTAGAAGCTGGTACTTCTGCCAGAACCAGAAATAAAGTATTCCTTTGACAATAATAATTGGGAATAGCTGCTGAACTGTGTCCTCTTGAAAATGTTTCAAGTTTGCCTTCAATGGGAAGAAATACATGATGTTAATAAGCTTCAAATGATAATGAGAAAATATTTTATGGAGAATAGCATAAGAACTGTACCATAAAAAATGGATATAGACATTATGAATCAGGATACTGCACAATGAATCCCACAAACAAAATTGTTTTGTCCTTCCTGCTTGCCTTGTTTTAATTTAAGTTATTTTCTAACATTTAAGAACTGGGAGGGTTTCACTCAATTTCTGCCATCTCCAAAAAGTGGGAAGGTCTGAACAACCTAAGTGTTCATCAGTGGATGAATGGATAAAGAATTTGTGATACACATACACACACACACACACACACACGCACACAGGAATATTATTCATTCATAAAAAAGAAGAAATTCTTGCCATTTGTGACAAAATGGATGGATCGTAAGGGCACTGTGCTAAGTGAAATAAGCCAAACAGAGAAAGACAAATACTGTGTGATCTCACTTATATGTGAAATCTAAGAACATAGAACTTATAGAAACAGAGAGTAGAATGGTGGTTGCCAGGGACTGAGGGGTGGAGAAAATGGGAAAATGTTGGTCAAAGGATACAAACTTCTAGTTATAAGATGAATAAGTACAGCGTGGTGATGATAGTTAACTAGTTAACCACACTGTACTGTTTTGTATACTTGAAAGTTCTTTTGATACAAGTAGAGCTTTCGTGTTCTCATCATAACAGTATAACAATAAAATGGTAATTAAGTGAGGTAAAGAATGTAACTAACTTTATTGTGGTAAACATTTTGCAATATATACATGTATCAAATCATCATGTTGTACACCTTAAATTTATACAAAGCTATATGTCAATTATATCTCAATAAAGCTGGAAAAATATATGTATTTTTTTTAATTGGAGGACCTGGCAATAGTGAACCCCTATTCCTTAATGTCAACAATGAACTGAAGCTTACATCACCCTACTCCATATACTTGGTTCGTTTTGCGTGTCACTTGGCATCTGAGTTTGCAAATCCCGCTCTGAAAGTTTGAGATAAAAAAACTGCCCCTGTATGTCACCTGGAGGCTCCAAAAGTATATAGAGAGATTTCTAGGAGATGGCATCAAGAGACGTCAGTTTGTAGATCATTGTAGTTTATCGCTGCTTCTGCATATAATGAGCTCAGAAATAGGTACCATAAAACAACTAATCTAATGTGAGTATATAAGCGTTACGAAGCCCATACTCAGGAACGACTGAGGCCCTGTGAATCCACACTCCTCACCGTGAACACTTAAGATTGCCACATACATTCATCTGCTTTGACTTTAGGAAAAGCCCCAGGACTTTGGGAAGACTCTTGGGTTTAGTGTACAATATAATGACCTGTCTGTATTATGGTTTGTCTCCTAAAACAAACAGGAAATTCTCTTTGCTGAGGTCTTAAGTAATAAGAAATTTAAGCCAATAACTACTTTCAATGACATAGAAATACTTAATATGTGACAATTACGTACAATAAATTTTTATAACATTTTACAACATTTAATGTGCTCTTACACGTATTAACTCCTTCTTTTCTTAAAACAACTCTAGAAAGTAGGCAAAGCAGATATTTGCTGCTTCTAATAGTGTCTGACAGTAAAAATGACTTTTGTCCAAGCACACAAAAAAATTTGAAAAGCCATGAGCAGAGCTCTGGTCTATTATCTACCAATAATAAAATTTTGGAGTGTATTCTTTAAATACCTAAATTATCAGCAATTGAGTAAATGTTATAGAGAGATACAGTTGTTAAGAAGGAAAGTTCTGGAATTAATAGGTCTGGGTTACTACTCTGGGTATGATGCTTAATACCTCTAAGATGTTGGACAAGTTAATAATTTAAGTTTCATTTTTCTCATTCGTAAAATGTACATAATTGTAGTTACCTTACAGAATTATTGTGAAAGTGAATGAGATAATGCCTGTTAAGTATTTGTAACAGTGGCTGGCACACAATAGGAATTCAATAAATAATGCTTAAAAGAGTTATATTAAGATTCATAAGAAAGTAGAGAATTTGAATTTACCTACCTGGCTGAAAAAGTGATTTAGGTTATTTTAATGTAACTTTCTTTAACGAATTTAACAGCATGTAAGGAAAGAAAAGGTCAATGTGGAATTTAACTTAGGTAATTGAATATATATGTACAAAGACTCCTATAAACATGTCAGAATGGTACTTGGGAAAAAAATTACTGCTGGCTTCTGTTATTCTTTTTTGTGCTACAAAATTTTTTGAAAATCATTTTGTTTATTTATTAACAGGATATTTTTAATACTTGAAATGCTCTCAAGCACAATGCTTTCAACTGTTCATTTCACATTTGCATTGGCAAATGGAAATACTCTAAACCAATGCTTTCTCTATTACAAATGTGAACGTTTTATAAAGCTCTTGGAGAGTTGCAACCTACTTCTTAGCTTGAAGCAAAGTTGACTGTTTTTTCTTTTTCTTTCTGTCTGTCAGAGTTGCTATAATTCTCTTACTGGGTTATGAGAAACAGGTATACACGAGTCAAAATTCATTAAGATGAAAACCAACTGAGGCTCATATTTCTCTGTGTACCATGTGACAGATGCAGGGCTCTCACAATCAAATAAGTATCAATGCTTAATTTGTTGCATGATTATTGTTGATTAGAAATGGATCCTGATAACAAAATTGCAGTACTATTGACTTAATCTGTGAAATACATCCTTACCAAACACAACTGAACTGCATATTCTTTATATTGCACTGCTCACATACTTCCTAAGTTCCAAGGGAACACTGAAGACACCTCTAAATCGCTTTCATAGTACTCATTGAATATCATGTCTTGTTTACTACCTTTAATATTCTAGGTTTTCACACAGGATTCACTGTTTTATATTCAATTATTCAAAACATCTATATCAAATTGATAATTCTTTTGGGTCTCAGCTTAACTAAAGCACTGAAAGTTTAAATAAACCCATTGGTTTTTGAGGTTTCCATTTGTTAGTTTGGTTATAGTTTATTTGTGTACATTTTTGCAAAAACAAAATGTAACGCCTCTCAAAACTTGGTAGTTTTAAGAATTATTTATAAACATGAAACCAATGTGTTCTTTCCCTTTAAAAATGGTCTTTTAAAACGTTTAAGAATGGGCTTCCCTGGTGGTGCAGTGGTTGAGAGTCCACCTGCCGATGCAGGGGACATGGGTTCGTGCCCCAGTCTGGGAAGATCCCACATGCCGCGGAGTGGCTGGGCCCATGAGCCATGGCCACTGAGCCTGCGCTCCACAACAAGAGAGGCCACAACAGTGAGAGGCCAACGTACCGCAAAAAAAAAAAAAAAGTTTAAGAATGAAATGGATTTTTATTTTAATCTGCAGCTCTCTCAAATTCAGAGATTGTAATCACACAGCAAAAGGAAAGGGAACCTATAAAATCCTTTCAATGGTATTACTAATAATTTTTAATTGCCCTTTAATTAGCTTAATAGCTTATACTTCCTTGCATATCTCTTTTCATATGGCAAATTTTATATAGGATCCCAATTGTTATTTTTACAGCTTTTATTGACACCAGCAAATTGTTTTTCAGTTACTAACATATGCAAATTATTTGCATATATACATATATATATACATCTTCAGGGATGTTTGTATGTGTTGTGATCTCACGAATAGTTTTTATTAAATAAATCTATGTCCATAATTAACATATTTTCCATAAAAAGAAGAGCAAATAAATAATTTCTTAAAATATTTAATATTGCTCAAGCAGCTTTATGAAATTTTTCATAAGGTACAGTGTATTTATGCATATTACAAAAGAAGAAATTGTATCATATAAAAGGATTTACCCAATGAAGCAGCATTAAATTATTACTTATTCTGATTCATTGCAGTGTTTTTTATAAACATTTTTCATTGCATGGCTAGTATAATGGGGACTAGAAAAACTAAAAGTAATATAAAGAAAAACTAATAGCTAGAAACAAAAATTAGCCAGAGTTGAAAGAAATAAGGAACAGATTCTTATTAATTGACTTCTTGTATAATGCAAGTTGTTGGAGGAAAACAGGCCCTTTATATTGTTTGCACATATTCCTTCAGAAATATATTTAACTATATTACTGAAATGCAGAACACAGAAATATTATGATTCAGCATTATTGGTTATTATACACATGGCAATTTGCTTTTCTAGAAGTTGCTGTATACAACTAACGTTTCTAATCTTCATTTAAAAGCTATTTAAGGCTGGGCTCCACACTCCAAGAAGACTGAAGTTTCTTTGTTCTCGACCTCACCCTATGAACCTCTTCATCTGACTGTTGGTTCCTGTGCTTTAATATCCTCAGTAATAAACCACTCATCTGAGCTTTCTGTCTAATGGAAAAGGACAGATAAAAATACAGTGCGGGGGGACAATCAAGATGGTGGAGATGTAAGACATGGAGATCATCTTCCTCCCCACAAATACATCAAAAATACATCTACATGTGGAACAACTGCTACAGAACACTTACTGAATGCTAGCAGAAGACCTCAGACTTCCCAAAAGGCAAGAAAATCCTCACCTACCTGGGTAGGGCAACAGAAAAAAGAAAAAGCAAAGACAAAAGAATAGGGACAGGACCTGCACCTCTGGGAGGGAGCTGTGAAGGAGGAAAAGTTTCCACACACTAGGAAGCCCCTGCACTGGTGGAGACAGGGGGTGGGCGGGGAGCAAGCTTCGGAGCCACGGAGAAGAGCGCAGCAACAGGGGTGCAGAGGGCAAAGCGGAGAGAGTCCTGCACAGAGGATTGCTGTGACCAGCACTCACTAGCCTGAGAGGCTTGCCAGGGCGGGCGGGGGCTAGGAGCTGAGGCTCGGGCTTCAGAGGTCAGATCCCAGGGAGAGGACTGGGGTTGGCTGTGGGAACACAGCCTGAAGGGGGATAGTGCACCACAGCTAGCTGGGAGGGAGTCTGGGAAAAAGTCTGGACTTGCCTAAGAGGCAAGAGACCATTATTTCAGAGTGTGAAAGGAGAGGGGATTCCTTCCCCAATCTGCCCACAGAAAGCAGAGCACCACCTAAATGAGCTCCAGAGATGGTGGCTATCAGCTCAGATCACAGAAACAGGCATGAAACGCTAACACCGCTGCAGCAGCCACCAGGAATCCTGTGTGCGAGCACAGGTCACTATCCACACCCCCTCCCCAGAAGCCTGTGCAGCCCACCACTGCCAGGGTCCCGTGATCCAGGGACAACTTCCCAAGGAGAACACACTGCGCGCCTCAGGCTGTTGCAAAATCACGCCGGCCTCTGCCACTGCAGGCTCACCCCACATTCCAATCATAACTACTATTCCCCTCCCTCCCCCTGGCCCGAGTGAGCCAGAGCCCCGTAATCAGCCGCTGCTTTAACCCCCTCCTGTCTGGGTGGGAACAGATGCCCTCAGGCGACCTACGTGCAGAGGTGGGGCCAAATCCAAAGCTGAACCCCAGGAGCTGTGCAAACAAAGGAGAGAAAGGGGAAGCTCTCTGTGCAGCCTCAGGAGCAGCAGATTAAATCCACACAGTCAACTTGATGAACACTGAATCTGTGGAATACCTTAGCAGACAACGAATTGTCCCAAAATTGAGACAGTGGATGTTGGGAGCAACTGTAGACATGGGGTTTGCTGTCTGTGACTGATTTGTTTCTGATTTTCATATTTATCTTAGCTGTGTTTTTAGCACTTGTTATCATTAGTGGATTTGTTTATTGGTTTGGTGGCTCTCTTCTTTTTTTAAATTCTTTTTTATTTTAATAATTTATTATTTTCTTTCTTTCTTTCTTTTTTTCTCCCTTTTCAACTGAGCCGTGTGGCTGACAGGGACTTGGTGTTCTGGCCCAGTGTCAGGCCTGAGCCTCTGATGTGGCAGAGCTGAGTTCAGGACTTTGGACCATCAGAGAACTCCAGGCCCCACATAATATCAATTGGTGAGGGCTCTCCCAAAGAGCTCCATCTCAATGCTAAGACCCAGCTCAACCCAATGGCCAGCAGGCTCCAGTGCTGGATGCCGATGACAAACAACTAGCAAGACAGGAACACAACCCCTCACATTAGCACAGAGGCTGCCTAAAATCATACTAAGTTCACAGACACCCCCAAAACACACCACTGGATGCAGCCCTGCCCACCAGAAAGACAAGATCCAGCCTTATCCACCAGAACACAGGCACCAGTCATCTCCACCAGGAAACCTACACAAGCCACTGAACCAACCTTACCCACTGGGGGCAAACACCAAAAACAATGGGAACTACAAACCTGCAGCCTGAGAAAAGGAGACCCCAAACACAGTAAGTTAAACAAAATGAGAAGACAGAGAAATATGGAAGCAGATGAAGGAGCAAGGTAAAAAACCACCGGACCAAAGAAATAAAGAGGAAGTAGGCAGTCTACCTGAAAAAGAATTCAGGGTAATGATAGGAAAGATGATCCAAAATCTTGGAAACAGAATAGAGAAAATACAAGAGCACTTAACTAGGACCTAGAAGAACTAAAGAGCAAATAAACAATGATGGACAACACAATAAATGAAATGAAAAATTCCCTAGAAGGAATCAATAGCAGAATAACTGAGGCAGAAGAACAGATAAGTGATGGGGAAGATAAAATAGTGGAAATAATGACCACAGAGCAGAATAAAGAAAAAAGAATGAAAAGAATTGAGGACAGTCTCAGAGACCACTGGGACAACATTAAATGCACCAACATTTGAATTATAGGGTTCCTAGAAGAAGAACAGGAAAAGAAAGGGTCTGAGAAAATATTTGAAGAGATTATAGTTGAAAACTTCCCTAACATGGGAAAGGAAATAGTCAATCAAGCCCAGGAAGTGCAGAGCGTCCCATACAGGATAAATCCAAGGAGAAACACACCAAGACACATATTAATCAAACTATCAAAAATTAAATACAAAGAAAAAATATTAAAAGCAGCAAGGGAAAAGCAACAAATAATATCCAAGGGGATCCCCATAAGATTAACAGCTGATCATTCAGCAAAACTCTGCAAGCCAGAAGGGAGTGACAGGACATATTTAAAGTGAGGAAAGGGAAAAACCTACAACCAAGATTACTCTACCCAGCAGGGGTCTCATTCAGATTCGACAGAGAAATTAAAACCCTTACAGACAAGCAAAAGTTAAGAGAATTCAGCACCACCAAACCAGCTTTACAACAAATGCTAAAGGAACTTCTCTAAGCAGGAAACACAAGAGAAGGAAAAGACCTACAAAAACACACCCAAAACAATAAAGAAAATGGTAATAGGAACACACATATCGATAATTACCTTAAATGTAAATGGATTAAACGCTCCAACGAAAAGACATAGACTGGCTGAATGGATACAAAAACAAATCCATATATATGCTGTCTACAAGAAACCCACTTCAGACCTAGGGACACATACAGACTGAAAGTGAGGGGATAGAAAAAGATATTCCATGCAAATGGAAATCAAAAGAAATCTGGAGTAGCAATTCTCATACAGGCAAAATAGAGTTTAAAATAAAGACTATTACATGAGACAAAGAAGGACACTACATAATGATCAAGAGAGGGATCCAAGAAGATAAAACAATTGTAAATATTTGTGCACTCAATGTAAGAGCACCTCAATACATAAGGCAACTGCTAACGGCCATAAAAAGGGAAATCAACAGTAAAAGAATAATAGTAGAGGACTTTAACACCCCAATTTCACCAATGGATGCATCAACCAAAATGAAAAAAAATAATGAAACACAAGCTTTAAATGACACATTAAACAAGATGGACTTAATTGATATTTAGAGGACATTCCATCCAAAAACAACAGAATATACTTTCTTCTCAAGTGCTCATGGAAAATTCTCCAGGATAGATCATATCCTGGGTCACAAATCAAGCTTTGGTAAATTTAAGAAACTTGAAATCGTATCAAGAATCCTTTCCGACCACAGTGCTATGAGACGAGATATCAATTAGAGGAAAAAAAAAAAACTGTAAAAAATACAAACACATGGAGGCTAAACAGTATGCCACTAAATAACCAAGCAATTACTGAAGAAATCAAAGAGGAAATCAAAAACTACCTAGAAACAAATGACAATGAAAACACGACAACCCAAAACCTATGGGATGCAGCAAAAGCAGTTCTAAGAGCAAAGTTTATAGCAACACAATCTTACCTCAAGAAATAAGAAAAATCTCAAATAAACAACCTAACCTTACACCTAAAGCAGTTAGAGAAAGAAGAACAAAAAACCCCCGAAGTTAGTAGAAGGAAAGAAATCTTAAAGGTCAGATCAGAAATAAATGAAAAAGAAATGAAGGAAACAGTAGCAAAGATCAATAAAATTAAAAGCTGGTTCTTTGAGAAGATAAACAGAATTGATAAACCATTAGCCAGACTCATCAAGCAAAAAAGAGAGACGAGTCAAATCAATAGAATTAGAAATGAAAAAGGAGAAGTAACAACTGACACTGCAGAAATACACATGATCATGAAAGATTACTACAAGTAACTATATACCAATAAATTGGACAAACTGGAAGAAATGGACAAATTCTTAGAAAAACACCACCTTCTGAGACTGAACCAGGAAGAAATAGAAAATATAAAAAGAACAATCACAAACACAGAAATTGAAACTGTGATTTAAAATCTTCCAACAACAAAAAAATACCTAGGATTAGATTGCTTCACAGGCAAATTCTATCAAACATTTAGAGAAGAGCTAACACCTAGCCTTCTCAAACTCTTCCAAAATATAGCAGAGGGAGGAACACTCCCAAACTCATTCTACGAAGCCACCACCACCCTGATACCAAAACCAGACAAAGATGTTACAAAGAAAGAAAGCTACAGGCCAATATCACTGATGAACATAGATGCAAAAAACTTCAGCAAAATACTAGCAAACAGAATCCAACAGCACATTAAAAGGATCATACACCATGGTCAAGTGAGGTTTATCCCAGGAATGGAAGGATTCTTCAACATATGTAAATCAATCAATGTGATACACCATATTAACAAGTTGAAGGATAAAAACCATATGATCATCTCAATAGATGCAGAATAAGCTTTCGACAAAATTCAACACCCATTTATGATAAAAACCCTCCAGAAAGTAGGTACAGAGGGAACTTACGTCAACATAATAAAGGCCATATATGAAAAACCCACAGCCAACATCGTTCTCAGTGGTGAAAAACCATTTCCACTAAGATCAGGAACAAGACAAGGTTGTCCACTCTCACCACTATTATTCAGCATAGTTTTGGAAGTTTTAGCCACAGCAATCAGAGAAGAAAAATAAATAAAAGGAATCCAAATCAGAAAAGAAGAGGTAAAGCTGTCAGTGTTTGCAGATGACCTGATACTATACATAGAGAATCCTAAAGATGCTACCAGAAAACTGCTAGAGCTAATCAATGAATTTGGTAAATTTGCAGGATACAAAATTAATGCATAGAAATCTCTTGCATTCCTATACACTAATGATGAAAAATCTGAAAGAGAAATTAAGGAAACACTCCCATTTACCATTGCAACAGAAAGAATAAAATATCTAGGAATAAACGTACCTAAGGAGACAAAAGACCTCTATGCAGAAAACTATAAGACACTGATGATAGAAATTAAAGATGATACAAACAGATGAAGAGATATATCATGTTCTTGGATTGGAAGAATATACATTATGAAAATGACTATACTACCTAAAGCAATCTACAGATTCAATCTGTATCAATGCAATCCCTATCAAACTACCAAAGGCATTTTCTACAGAACTAGAACAAAAAATTTCACAATTTGTATGGAAACACAAGACCCCGTATAGCCAAAGCAATCTTGAGAAAGAAAAATGGAGCTGGAGGAATCAGGCTCCCTGACTTCAGACTATACTACAAAGCTACAGTAATCAAGACAGTATGGGGCTTCCTGGTGGTGCAGTGGTTGAGAGTCCACCTGCTGATGCAGGGGACACGGGTTCTTGCCCTGGTCAGGGAAGATCCCACATGCCGTGGAGCGGCTGGGCCCATGAGCCATGGCCACTGAGCCTGCGCGTCCGGAGCCTCTGCTCTGCAGCGGGAGAGTCCACAACAGTGAGAGGCCCGTTTACCGCAAAAACAAAAAGTATGGTACTGGCACAAAAACAGAAATATAGATCAATGGAACAGGATAGAAAGCCCAGAGATAAACCAATGCACATATGGTCACCTTATTTTTGATAAAGGAGGCAAGAACATACAGTGGAGAAAAGACAGCCTCTTCAATAAATAGTGCTGGGAAAACTGGAGAGCTACATGTAAAAGAATGAAATTAGAACACTCCCTAACACCATGCACAAAAATAAACTCAAAATAGATTAAAGATCTAAATGTAAGGCCAGACACTATAAAAATCTACCTATTCTTAAACTCAGAGAACAATGTATTGGAGGATTATAAATTTGAGATAGTAGCTGTTTTTAATTTCCTTTCAAACAAGTCAAATATTCTTTCTTATAAAATATCACAATGGTAAAAATAAATACAGCAAAATGCTATAGGTCATTTGCATACTTCCTACCTTAAAAATTCCTTATCTCTTCTTAGAGTTAATAATTAGTTACATGCCCTTACAGATATTTTTCTATTCATATGTGCTTTTTAATTAGTTATAGATGTAGATAGATGAATGTTTTATACACAAATTTTGATATAGGGATAGTAACTAATATATGAATTTTTTAAATGTCTCCGAAACTTTGTTGTGGAGAAAAAATACTTGCTTTACTTTTTTATACCTGAACTCTATATGTATCCGCATATTTTCCCATAAAGGAAAACATTTTTCCAATTCATGGTAAACTCAATTTAGACATTTCTCAGTTGATTCAGAAATATCTTTAAGTTTCAAGGGCTTACATAAAGTCATGATATCAGTAAGAAGACTCTGGTCCTTCTGGTATCTTCTGGTATCTTCTCAGGTGTTAGGTCATACTTAGAACTGATGGCTTCTTTGCTGTTTGCAATCAATCTACTCTCACTCGCATGGAAACCTGCTTGTTTTCATCTACTTCTTCCACTGGGGTCCTTGGGGACTCTGAGATTGGAATAGGTCCATTTGCCTAAACATCTCCAGGTAGCCATTTCTACTTTACTCTCCTTTGCCATGGTAGCATGGAGAACTTTAAGGACACTTGCCATCCCTCAGGTCCCTGGGCAGGAGATAGAATAAAGGCCTTTCCTGTTATCTGGTCTCTGAACTTATCTAGCAGTTCTCTTGGTTACCTCTGATCAGCACAAGGGCAGGCATTTCTCAGCATATCTTGCCAGTGTCTAACATTCTTGCAACTTTCTCTATTGGAGTAAATTTTATCATTTGGAGAGTGGGAAAGGCTACCTACAGTTGTCTCTTCTCAGTTCTAATAATTATCTCTTTCTCTCTTTCTTAAAAAAATGGGATTAGCTAGGACCTCTCATAATTGTTAAATACAGTGGTGCTAATGTGTAGTATTTACTTTTACTGTTTAGTACATGGACCTCTCTTTCAAGAAGATGCAACTTTATCAAGTTAAGAAAGTTTCCTTCTATTTCTGATTTACCATTTTAAAAAAATCTGCCAAATTCCTCAAGCTGATTTTTCTCCTTGGAACTATTAATTTCCTTATAGGTTCCCTAATGTTGAGTTATTCTTGCATTCTTAGGATAAATCCTACTTGGTCAATACCAATTCTATTAGTACACTGTTGACTCAATTTATAATATTTTATCTAGGATCCTTACATCTGTTTGCATAAATAAGATTGTTCTACGTTTCTCTCTCTTTTATTAATTTTATATTTTTATTTTAGTGTTGTCCAGCACTGTTATCAATATCCTCTGTATAAGAATATTATGTGTCACTGCTGAATGACTAATGAACAGTGTCTTACAAGGTACTTAGATTAACCAAATTATATATATATATATATATATATATATATATATATACCACCAAATTCCCGTGGCTCTCCTTTGTTTTGCATTCTATTAAAACTAACTGAGCCTAGTACATTGAACTCTGTATTAGTTACTATACTAATTTTATTCTATATCATTTTACTAATAGGTATGCCACCAGTATCACTGCTTTCTAAAACATTTTTCCTACCAACATTAATCTTCTGAAATCTTTTCATTGCCACATTTTCTTCCCTTTTCAAAATGTATCTCCAATACTCATTCATTTGTAAATACTGTACCTTAATCAGGTAGAAGCTGGGTAAATTTATTTCCTTATGTTGATGATTACAATAAAAAATAAGCACATATTAAATAAATAATATAAATAAATCATTAATTTTTACTTCTGAAAGTACTTTAGAATTATTAGAACAATATTAAGAACCTTCATTAAATCGTTTATCTTTGTATGGTGCTATAAAATCAGGGGAGGTATCTTATGTTTTGAGGTCCTAGATAAAATAAATTTTTCTCTCCAAGTTCAAGGGAAAAAATTGACAAATATGTATAAAGCAACAATAATATATTTTTCACTCTATATGAACATATGCAGTATTTGCATTTAAGAGTTTAAAGAAGCAAATATTGTCAGTTGTAATTTATAAAGAAAATGTGTATATTTGTCATTCATCAAAAAATTTGGAGTATTTTAGTGTATATGTCATCTTGAGAAAATTAAATGAATCTTGGCTAAATATAGAGTTCAAGTTTCTTTGAGTTTACTGAGTCTCATCTGTCTTTGCAGAATGTACAGCTTTCATTCATCTTGGGAAAAGATGCCTATATATATATATGTATATATATATATATATATATATATATATACACATATATATGCACAACACACACATTCACTAATGTGACAAACAATTAAATGCATTCAGCTAAAGTGAGGGAACAGAACCCACAAAAATACAAGGAGTAGTGGAAACAGGGGCAACTGGAATTTCTGAAATATGTATTGGAAAATGTAACTTGATATGAAAGAGCACTTAGTTCCAGCATCAGAAAAATATACACAAGCCTCCCTGGTTAGATCTATTTTGGTCTATAGACTGCATTTTTATTTATATACCAATGTAGCTAAGTTCAGTATTTCTCTCTTCTCTGTTATCAGCTGTAAAACAGCACTCTTGGAATAAAAATATGCTTTTCACTGTAACCTATTTAATATTCATTTTTTTAAGTTTAGTTTTACCATATGATTCAAGTATAAATTGATTTATTTTAGGCAATAACTAGATTCCCAACCTCACCCCCTTTCTTACACCTTTGCACTGTGTATTAACGCTACAAATTGACACAGAACCTCATGTTATGAACATGGGGCACAAAAAAACTACTGAAGTTGAATTTCCACACAGTTGGTTGGAATACTAGCTTGAAATAAAAATTATAGAAATAAAATATTGTTTTTACAGATATGAAGTTGTAGACTGAAATTTATACCCCATGTAATCATACAACTTGTTGTTGTTTTGAGAAGGGAAATGCCAAAGAAAGGACATTCCAGGCAAGAATAATAGCCTATGGAAAGGCGAAAATGTAAAACTGAATACTTCATATTGTGCCCAGGGACTGCATGGCCCCAATACAAAATAGCTGCAAAATAAATATTTATTGAATGTGCCAAATTTTCCACTGACACAAATAGCTGATGAAACATTTTGCTTTCTCTATAAAGAGCCTATATCACTAAGTCCAGGGTATTCAAAAACACTTAAGAGACCTACTTCTTGACTTTCCAAATGCTTTTCATACATTCTCACTTTCGTTTCCTACCCCTAACTTAAAATCTAAAGTCCAAATGAAATGGTTTTCATTTACATCACCTAAACCAAATTGATTTTAATTTTTCACTCCTTCTCTCTGCATTTCTTCAATTATAGGGTACCATATGACTACCCAGGTTGAGATATGTCTGCAACCTCTTGAGTCTCTTAATCCAAGTGTGTCTCTATTTCCATAGCCAACTACCAAGGGCAGACCCTTCATTAGCTCATATTCAGATACGTATGATTCCACTCAGCTGATTTTCACGTTCTTGGGCTCTTTCCTATCTGGTGCATCTACAGTATTTCTGCTCAAAAGGGAGCGTGGCCAGGCTTCCCCTGCCCACTTGGGCCCCCAGGAACTTTCTAAGATCCTGGGACTATATTTCTCAAGAATCTTGTCAGTAACTTAAATCTCTTCAAGATTTAATAAATTTAATATTATAGAGTCTTCAATATCTTGTACTCTCTACTGTATAATTTTAGTTTTTCAAAATTTTCTATCATGTAGCCCTTAAACTGGTCCTTTCCCATATTTTCTACATACTTATATAGAATTGAACACTACTTCCTTGCCTTTTTGAAAACATGTTGGGATTTCTGCTTCTATATTTGAGCTTCACTGACCTTTCTGTAAATTATTATTTTTGTATTTTCTACTCAAATCTAGTTAGTTCTATGACCTCATAACACTCCTAATAAAAGCAAATGGCTTTTCTCAAAAGCCATGATTATGATTATGTGTCCTAATAAATTAACTCAGTAATTATCTTCATGGTAGTTGAGATAACATCGACCTTTACATTTCAGTTTTTATTACTAGGACATTATTCTTTTGTATCCTATATCTTGAGATTTTTATTTTAAAAAATAAACAACAAAAATTTGCTATTAAAAGTGATTGCATCTGTCACTGTAGTTTGGAAGGCTGTGTTCAAAAGATATAGTTATTCAAATGTAATAGGCAGCAGGAAAGATGTGTGCTGGGAAATCCACAAACTCGAGGATAAATGTGTAAAAGAGAACTTTAAAAAAAATTTTATTGGAGTATAGTTGATTTACAATGTTGTGTTAGTTTCAGGTATACAGCAAAGTGATTCAGCTATACATATACATATATTTATTCTTTCTCAGATTCTTTTGCCATATAGGTTATTACAGAATATTGAGTAGAATTCCCTGTGCTATATAGTAGATCCTTTTTGATTACCTATTTTATATGTTGTACTGTGTATATGTTAATCCCAAACTCCTAATATATTTCCCCCCCTTCCCCTTTGGTAAACATAAGTTTGTTCTCGAAATCTGTTTCTGTGTTGTAAATAAGTTCATTTAGATCATTTAAAAAAATTAGATTCCACATATGAGGGATATCATATGATATTACTAGGCCTTTAAATAAAATGTTTCAATGAAAGTTCAAATGTATAGTAGATACATTTTGAATTCTATGACAATATGTTAAGGAAGTAAAGCAAGAATTATCTCCATCTCAAATGAAGGAAAATGAAACTTAGCAAAGTTGGGCAATTTATCAAAAGCTGTTTAGCTAATGGCATATTCAAAAAGAATATACAGTTTACTCTGAACATTTGTTGGCCAAACTTCTGTTTCTCAACTACAACAATATCACAGCATACGAATAGAAAATTAATCCAAAATTCAGATCAAAGAGGATTTACATCTTAAAATAGATCATGTAGAATTCTACTTACATAGCATCTGTTCCCACCCACCACCTCTTCTGATTTTCTTTCCCCAGAGTGCAAGGAAGTGGTGATTGATGACATTCTGCAATGTTCTTATGTGCTTTACCTCCAAATTCAAGGTTTAAATTGAACTTGTAATGTGAGCTACATTGTCCTATAAGGAACCAACTATATATTCGATAGTTAAAAATTCCTTAAGTCCAAATAGATTTCATGCTAAGTTTTTAAAAATAGAATTTGAGGGCAGAGTCAAGGTGGTGTATTAGGAGGACGCAGAATTCACATCTCGCAACTAAGGCACCTACCAGACACTGGAGGGGGACCACAGACACCTAAGGGGACAGGAGGAACCCCCAGTGACTGGGAAGGATGTGGGGTGTGGGGGGAGAGAAGGGGGAGGAGAAGTGGAGGCAGGACTGGACTTGTGCCCCTGAGAGGTGGCTGGGAGAGGGGAAAAGGGGGAAATTGGGGAACCACTGGGAGGGTAGAGGATCAAAAGGGAGCATGGCCAGGTTTCCCCTGCCCACTTGGGCCCCTGGGAACCTTCTAATATCCCGGGCCTGATCCTCTGCCCACCTAGGCCCTGTCAAGCTGCACGGGTCCTGAGAGAATGGGAGGGAGTGAAGGGGGAGCAAAAGTAAAGGCTGGACCTATGGGACTGGCACCCCTGAGGGGTGGCTGGGAGAGGGGAGGAGTTTCTACACTTAGGGGGGCCCACCTAAAGTTAGGGGTCCAGTGGTGATGAGGGAGACCTTGGGTGAGGGTCTCCCAGTGAGGTCAGGCCCAAGCTCCTTTGGTGGGACTTCAAGTCCAAACCACTGGACTAACAGAGAACCTTAGGCCCGGGGGAAAATCAATTGGACTGAGGCCTCCTGGAGGTCCTCATCTCAGCACCAAGACCCAGCTCTACCCAAATGCCTACAAACTCCAGTACTGGACGTCTAAGGCCAAACAAGCAGTAAGACAGGAGTACAGCACCACCCATCAAAAGAAAAAAAAAAAAAATGAAACGACAGAAATATATGTTACAGACGAAGGAGCGAGGTAAAAACCTACAAGACCAAATAAATGAAGATGAAATAGGCAATCTATCGGAAAAAGCATTCAGAGTAATCATGGTAAAGATGATCCAAAATCTTGGAAACGGAATGGAGAAAATAGAAGAAACATTTAGCAAAGATCTAGAAGAACTAAAGAGCAAACAAACAATGGTGAACAACACAATATATGAAATTAAAAATACCCTAGGGCTTCCCTGGTGGCGCAGTGGTTGAGAGTCTGCCTGCTGATGCAGGGGACATAGGTTCGTGCCCCGGTCTGGGAAGATCCCACATGCTGCAGAGCGGCTGGGCCTGTGAACCATGGCCGCTGAGCCTGCACGTCTGGAGCCTGTGCTCCTCAACGGGAGAGACCACAACAGTGAGAGGCCCGCATACTGCAAAAAAAAAAAAAAAAAAAAATTACCCTAGAAGGAATCAATAACAGAATAACTGAGGCAGAAGAACAGATAAGTGAGCTGGAAGATAACATGGTGGAAATAACTGCCAGGGAGCAGAATAAAGAGAAAAGAATGAAAAGAATTGAAGACAGTCTAAGACACCTCTGGGACAACAATGAATGCACCAACATTCAAATTATAGGGGTCCCAGAAGAAGAAGAGAAAAAGAAAAAAGAGATTGTAGTCGAAAACTACCGTTACATGGGAAAGGAAATAGTCAATCAAGCCCACGAAGCATAGAGAGTCCCATACAAGATAAATCCAAGGAGAAACACACCAAGACACATATAATCAAACTATCAAAAATTAAATACACAAGAAAAATATTAAAAGCAGCAAGGAAAAAGCAACAAATAACATACAAGGGAATCCCCATAAGGTTAACAGCTGATTTTTCAGCAAAAACTCTGCAAGCCAGAAGGGAGTGGTAGGACATATTTAAAGTGAAGAAAGGGAAAAACCCACAACCAAGATTATTCTACCCAGCAAGGATCTCATTCAGATTCGATGAAGAAATTAAAACCTTTACAGATAAGCAAAAGTTAAGAGAATTCAGCACCACCAAACCAGCTTTAAAACAAATGCTAAAGGAACTTCTCTAAGCAGGAAACACAAGAGAAGAAAAAACGTACAAAAACAAACCCAAAACAATTAAGACAATAGTAATAGGAAAATACATATTGATAATTACCTTAAATGTAAATGAACTAAATGATCCAACCAAAACACATAGATTGGTTGAATGGATACAAAAACAAGACCCATACATATGCTGCCTAAAAGAGACCACCTTCAGACCGAGCGACACACATACTGAAAGTGAGGGGATGGAAAAAGATATTACATGCAAATGGAAATCAAAAGAAAGCTGGGGTAGCAATTCTCACATCAGACAATATAGACTTTAAAATAAAGACTTTTACAAGAAACAAAGAAAGACACTACATAATGATAAAGGGATCAATCCAAGAAGAAGACATAACAATTGTAAATATTTGTGCACGCAGCATAGGAGCACATCAATAGATAAAGCAAATGCTAACATCCATAAAAGGGGAAATCGACAGTAACACAATAATAGAGAACTTTAACACCCCACTTTCACAAATGGACAGATCATCCAAAATTAAAATAAATAAGGAAACATAAGCTTTAAATAACACATTAAACAAGATGGACTTAATTGATATTTATAGGACATCCCATCTAAAAACAACAAAATACAATTTCTTCTCAAGTGCTCATGAAATATTCTCCAGGATAGATCATATCTTGCCTTGGTAAATTTAAGAAAATTGAAACTGTATCAAGTATCTTTTCTGACAATAACACTATGAGACTGGATAATAATTACAGGAAAAAAAATAAAAGAAATACAAACACATGGAGGCTAAACAATATGCTACTAAATAACCAAGAGATCACTGAAGAAATCAAAGAGGAAATCAAAAAATACCTAGAAACAAATGACAATGAAAACACAACAACCCAAAACCTATGGGATGCATCAAAAGCAGTTCAAAAAGGAAAGTTTACAGCAATAAAATCCTAGCTCAAGAAACAAGAAAAATCTCAAATAAACAACTGAACCTTACACCCAAAGCAATTAGAAGAAGAACAAAAAAACCCCAAAGTTAGCAGAAGGAAAGAAATCATAAAGATCAGATCAGAAATAAATGAAAAACAAATGAAGGAAACAATAGCAAAGATCAATAAAACTAAAAGTTGGTTTACCAAGATAAACAGAATTGATAAACCATTAGCCAGACTCATCAAGAAGAAAAGGGAGAAGACTCAAATCAACAGAATTAGAAATGAAAAAGGAGAAGTAACAACTGACACTGCAGAAATGCAAAGGATCATGAGAGATCACTACAAGCAACTCTATGCCAATAAAATGGGCAACCTGGAAGAAATGGACAAATTCTTAGAAAAGCGCAAACTTCTGAGACTAAACCGGGAAGAAATAGAAAATATGAACAGACCAGTCACAAACACAGAAATTGAAGCTGTGATTAAAAATCTTCCAACAAGTAAAAACCCAGAACTCAATGGCTTCAAGGGCAAATTCTATCAAATATTTAGAGAAGAGCTTACACCTATACTTCTCAAACTCTTCCAAAATATAGCAGAGGGAGGAACACTCCCAAACTCTTTCTATGAGGCCACCATCACCCTGATAGCAAAACCAAACAAAGATGTCACCAAAAAACAAAACTATAGGCCAATATCTCTGATGAACATAGATGCAAAAATCCTCAACAACATACTAGCGAACAGAATCCAACAGCACATTGAAAGGATCATACACCATGATCAAGGGTGCTTTATCCAAAGAATGCAAGGATTCTTCAATATATGCAAATCAATAAATGTGACACACCATATTAACAAATTGAAGGATAAAAACACATGATAATCACAATAGATGATTTTGACAAAACTCAACACCCATTTATGATAAAAACTCTCCAGGGCTTCCCTGGTGTCACAGTGGTTAAGAGTCCGCCTGCCGATGCAGGGGACACGGGTTCGTGCCCCGGTCCGGGAAGTTTCCACATGCCACATAGCAGCTGGGCCCATGGGCCGTGGTCGCTAAGCCTGTGTGTGCAGAGCCTGTGCTCTGCAACGGGAGAGGCCACAGCAGTTAGAGGCCCGCATACCACAAAAAAACAAAAGACAAAAAACAAAAAATCTCTCCAGAAAGTAGGCATGGGGGAACATACCTCAAAATAATAAAGGCCATGTGTGACAAACCCTCAGCTATCATTGTTCTCAATGGTGAAAAACTGAAACCATTTCTTCTAAGATCAGGAACAAGACAAGGTTGCCCACCTCACCACTATTGTTCAACATAGTTTTGGAAGTTTTAGCCACAGCAATCAGAGAAGAAAAATTAAAAAATGAATCCAAATTGGAAAAGAAGTAAAACTGTCACTGTTGGCAGATGACATGATACTATACATAGAGAATCCTATAGATGCTACCAGAAAACTAGTAGAGCTAATCAATGAATTTGGTAGAGTAACAAGATACAAAATTATTGCACAGAAATCTCTTGCATTCTTATACACTAATGATGAAAAATCTGAAAGTAAAATTAATTATACACTCCCATTTACCATTGCAACACAAAGAATAAAATACCTAGGAATAAACCTATCTAAGGAGACAAAAGACCTGTATGCAGAAAACTGTAAGACACTGTTGAAAAAATTAAAGATGATACAAACAGATGGAGAGATATACTATGTTCTTGGATTGGAAGAATCAACCTTGTGAAAATGACTATACTACCCAAAGCAATCTACAGATTCAATGCAATCCCTTTCAAGCTATCAATGGAATTTTTTACTGAACTAGAACAAAAAATTGCACAAATTGTACGGAAACACAAGAGACCCTGAAGAGCCAAAGCAATCTTGAGAAAGAGCAATGGAGCTGGAGGAATCAGGCTCCCTGACTTCAGGCTATACTGCAAAGCTACAGTAACCAAGACAGTATGGTACTGGCACAAGAAAAGTAATATAGATCAATGGAACAGGATAGAAAGCCCAGAGATAATCCCACGCACATATGGTCACCTTATCTTTGATAAAGTAGGCAAGAATGTATGATGGAGAAAAGACAGCCTCTTCAATAATTGGTGCTGGGAAAACTGGACAGCTACATGTAAAAGAATGAAATTAGAACATTCCCTAACACCATATACCTAAATAAACTCAAAATGGATTAAAGACGTAAAGGTAAGGCCAGACACTATAAAACTCTCAGAGGAAAATGTAGGCAGAACACTCTATGACATAAATCACAGCAAGATCCTTTTTGACCCACCTCCTAGAGAAATGGAAATAAAAAGAAAAATAAACAAATGGGACCTAATGAAACTTCAAAGCTTTTACACAGCAAAGGAAACCATAAACAAGACGAAGAGACAACCCTCAGAATGGGAGAAAATATTTGCAGACAGAGCAACTGACAAAGGATTAATCTCCAAAATATACAAGCAGCTCATGCAGCTCAATAACAAAAAAACAAACAACCTAATCCAAAAATGGGCAGAAGACCTATATAGACTTTTCTCCAAAGAAGATATACAGATTTCCAAGAAACATATGAAAGGATGCTCATTATTAGAGAAATGCAAATCAAAACTACACTGAGGTATCACCTCACACAGGTCAAAATGGCCATCTTCAAAAAATCTACAAACAATAAATGCTGGAGAGGGTGTGGAGAAAAGGGGACCCTCTTGCACTGTTGGTGGGAATGTAACTTGATACAGCTACTATGGAGAACAGTATGGGGGTTCCTTAAAAAACTAAAAATAGAACTACCATATGACCCAGAATCCCACTACTGGACATATACCCAGAGAAAACCATAATTCAAAAAGAGTCATGTACCGCAATGTTCATTGAAGCACTATTTACAATAGCCAGGACATGGAAACAGCCTAAGTGTCCATCGAAAGATGAGTGGATAAAGAAGATGTGGCACAGGGGCTTCCCTGGTGGCGCAGTGGTTGGGAGTCCGCCTGCAGATGCAGGGGACACGGGTTCGTGACCCAGTCCAGGAAGATCCCACATGCCGCGAAGCGGCTGAGCCCGTGAGCCATGGCCGCTGAGCCTGCGCGTCCAGAGCCTGTGCTCTGCAGCAGGAGAGACCACAACAGTGAGAGGCCCGCGTACCGCCAAAAAAAAAAAAAAAAAAAGAAGAAGATGTGGCACATATATACAATGGAATATTACTCAGCCATTAAAAGAAATAAAATTCAACTATTTGTAGTGAGTTGTATGGACCTAGAGTCTGTCAATACAGAGTGAAGTAAGTCAGAAAGAGAAAACAAATACCCTATGCTAACACATATATATGGAATCAAAAAAAAAAAAAGCATTCTGATGAACCTAAGGGCAGGACAGGAATAAAGACACAGTCGTACAGAATGGACTTGAGGTCACAGGGAGGGGGAAGGGTAAGCTGGGACGAAGTGAGAGAGAAGCATCGACATACATACACTACCAAATGTAAAATAGATAGATAGTGGGAAGCAGCTGCATAGCACAGGGAGATCAGCTCGGTGCTTTGTGACAACCTAGAGGAGTGAGATAAGGAGAGCAGGAGGGAGACGCAAGAGGGAGAGGATATGGTGATATATTTATGCATATAGTTGATTCACTTTTTATACAGCAGAAAGTAACACAACACTATAAAGCAATTATACTTCAATAAAGATGTTAAAAAATAGAATTTGATATTCAGCTAATAAATTTTTATGGGAACATTATAACAAGGTTTTACTGAACATGATTTGTATATTGCTATTTTAGTCACAAATATGGTTTGTTTGCCAAATATATGATCTGCTCATTTTTGTTTTCCATTCCAGGGTTTTCTTTTATTTGCCTTTTCCCAGGATGATGATCTGAAGACATCCATATTTAGCACTCCATCACCTACAAAGCAGAATTACCAAAGCCTTTAGCTTTAATACCACACATGATTCCCAACTTCTTTTTAATATGTATTACCATTTATTACCTAGTCATTAAGGTCTGTAGAACTCCCACAGATGTTAGGAAGCACCTAGAAATATGTGCACCATTGGCAGGGCAGCAACAAATGAAAATGGGCCTCCATGTACAGCCTGCTGTGCTTATGTCTCCCCAGTATAGCTCTCTCCTTTCTCCTGCAAGAAAGGGAAGCAGGTTTGGATATTTATGGATGAGTTTCTTGGGATTCTGTGGAGGCAGAAAGTGGAAGGTGATATCCTTCTTATTTCTCAATTAGTAAGCACAAACTTACCAAGACAACAAGGTCTATGATTCAATACCAAAGATAACACTCCTAGTCCTTGGTGCTCCCTGGAGGATTTACAAATACACTGTGTAAACTAAAGAATAGGGTATTTTTTCCCAGTGGCCAGCATCTTGTTTCTCCTACCCAGAAATATAGGCAGTTTCAAATCCAGATTATGGCTCATAGATGCATCTCCCTTGTGTATCTTTCTTTCTCTTACTTATTCCTTTCTTCTACCTCTCTGTCCATTTTCTTCTCCCAAAACTTTTAAAAGGTAACAGATCTTTCAAGTAGGAGCTAATATGATAGGTATTTCTCTAATTGGTATTGAAGTTGAACTTGGACCAACAGGCTTTCATGTTGGACATAGATTTTGGGGTCTCTCAGAACTCAGAGTTTCTAAATTTGTCCACTGATTTTATCTTCTTTGATTGTATCAGTTTTTACTCTACTCAATAGCTGTTAACATGCATTTAAGCTCATTTATTCCTTTTGGCTAACTAGCAGGAAGTGAGAGGGAGGAGAAAGAGAATCTAATGTTCAAGCTTCTGTCCTACTATTCTTTACATCTTCTGGTGATAGTATCACAATCATTAAGTCAGTCCTATTAAATACATTGTAGCCCAATACTCAGATTATTTATTGCACCCAGCCCCTTGAAAGAGTGAAAGAGAGTGTGTGTGTATATTTGTGTGTGTGTGTGTGTGTGTGTGTATGCGCATGTGTACTACACAGAAGATTTTAACAAAGCACTAAAACCTGACAGGGTATGACAGCAAAGATCCAGGATAGGACCATTTAAGTAAACATGAAAGTGTAAATATTAAGCCCAATGTCCACCTGAGAAAACCTTTCTGTCTTCATAGTTATATCACAGTAGAACAAAGAAGGTATCAATAATTAATTCAGTGGGCTAAGAAACATACATTTGAGTAAATAATTATTTTGAAATGACAAAATTTAGAAGCATTTGCATGTTTATCTTTTGTATGAAATAGTTATATTCTTTTTTGGTCACAATCCATTGTTCAAAAATGGCTCCCGTTTTCTAAAAAAAAACCCATGAATGCTTTAGGAAACTTGTCTCAGCTTTGGATGTTAGATTCTAAAAATGGAGAGATTTCTGGAGATATTTTTGATGTTATTGATCACAATAAAATGGAAATGACCTGCAAAAATACTTTGTTAAACAAAATCAAAGTTAGTACAGCTTATGTCCCAACAATAGGTAATATTTATCAAGTAGTTAAAATGTGCCAGACACTATTCCAAGCATGTTACGCTTATTAATTTTGTAATCCTCACAATAACTCAGGGAGGTCATTTTAATTCTCCAAATATTCATATTGGTGGCAGTTTATATTAATTATGGTTCAAGCCAAATCATCTTACTTTTTCAGTAGAAAAACCCCATCATGCCTTATGTCTTTAAGTGCTATAATTAAATTATAAACAAAAAATAAAACAATTCAATCAACTATATTAAACTAAATTAGTTGAATCAGAACCAAAAAATATCTGTTAAAAATGAGAATATCAAGTGAAAATTTGGCATGATGATTCAAGAGATGATGATGTTATGGTATTACAATCATTTTTAATAGTGCTTCCTTTGGAATTTTCCTGAAGGTCAATGACCAGTAGATATCTTTACTGTACATTGGTAGGAGGCTATCTTAATCCATGAACAAATTACTTTGCGATTGATGAAGAGAAAATTTAGTCCATACCTAACAATTGTTTTAAAAGAGACAATTTATTTAAGAAATTGACAACTAGTCCTTACAGTTTTGAGTGCAATTTGAATCCATCCTCACTTCTGAACTCAACTGCCACTTCTTACTGTGAGTCACTTCACCAACCAGAACAATTACTGTTGATTCCCAATTCCATTCTTTCAATCCTGCAGTAGTGCCTCCACTCAGCTTCTAAAATGGCCATTTTCTTGCTTAAAACCTTGCCTGGGAAAGTGTCCAGCTAGAGTTTAATGATGACCACCTGAATCTGAATCTCTTGATACAACCTTCCAAAAACCACAAGATCAACAATGACAAGTAAAACAACAGAAAGAGCACGAAATTACTATCGGCCATTCTTTAGATATGCTAAGGGACAGATAATACCATGAATTTTTAATTACTTACAAGTAGAGACATGAAAAACAAATCCCAACAAGCTCTCATGGCTGGTAAAAGTCTATAGGTATGAAGAGTGAGGGAAGGCAAACTTAAGAGAGTCTGTGAAAAAGAAAAGTAGAACAGAAGATGCAGATAAAGACAGACAAAATCACTTCCAGGAAGTGAAATTACAACAGTAAGTACCAAAATGCTAAACACAAGTTGAAGAATTGGCAGTTCCCAGCATCAGTTACAAGAATTGGGCTGAAAAGTAAGCAAAACTGTAGGTATTAGCCTTTGGGAAGCATTACTTCTGGGGGAAGAATCTGCCAAGTAGAGAAGGGGTGGCCACAGTGAAAAGTAAGAAAGAAAACAAAAAAAGGAAGAAGAAAATGTTAAGAATCTCACAGAAACTAAAGACAAACATGACAAACCACCTCTCTGCTCTTCGTGCCTCCACCCCTATCATGACAAACATAATCAGATTTTTAAAATGCATTTTAAAATACTGGTAGAAGAGGGCACTCTTGAGCCAGGAAAATTATCAACCAAAGGCCTAGGATTAAAAAACATTAACCCAATTCAACATAAAGTACTACAAAAAAGTAAACAGAAAATTCAAATTAAAATATTTCCTGTGATAGATATTCTTTCCAAAAATCAATAAGGGAGCAGAAGAACACTGTAACAAATTTCTAAATTGAATCAAATATTCTTAAACAAGCCATAGTTTTAAAACAATTTAAAAAATGCATTGAATCAGAAATTTTAAAAACTAATGACAAAAAGGGACAGAACACAAGAAAAAAAAAATGCAGTTGAAAGCCACTCAAGCTCAGAAGAGGAATTGAAGAAAAAGACAAAGTCAACCAGGAAATGAAGAACAAATTAGAGGGTGCCCAAGAGAGTATAAGGTGGAATAAAATTTTAATAAGGGACTTTGAAGAAAGGCAGGAAAACAACCAAGAGAGTACATTTGAGATTTTTTTAAAAGAGTAAAAATGTTTAAGGAGAAAGTGGATGAAATGCCAGGCAGGCAAGAAAAAAAAATCTGCTCTTTATATAATTAGAGTTATTGGAAAAGAAAAATAAATGCAACAGAAATAAATATTTAAATCTGTAAGGCAAGAGAACTATGGAAATAAAAAGTAAATTTACATGTTGAGAGGGTCTACCTTGTACCTGGGAAAATAAGTAAAAACCAAATGAATTTGAGAAATATGCTAGTAAAATGATTCTATTTAAAGGAAAAAAATTATCAGGACCTCTAAACAGAATAATCAAATTACCTATAATGAGAAGAATATTAGTCTAGCACCAGCCTCCCTAGAGTAACATACAACACAAAGCAACAGTAGAGCTGCTGGGACATCCCTGGTGGCGCAGTGGTTAAGAATCTGCCTGCCAATGCAGAGGACACGGGTTTGAGCCTTGGTTCGGGAAGATCTTACATGCTGCGGAGCAACTAAGCCCGTGCACCACAACTACTGAGCCTGTGCTCTGGAACCCGCGATCCACAACTACTGAGCCCACATGCCACAACTAGAAGCCCATGTGCCTAGAACCTGTGCTCTGCAACAAGAGAAGCCACCACAGTGAGAAGCCTGCACACCGCAACCAAGTGTAGCCCCAACTTGTCACAACTAGAGAAAGCCTGCACACAGCAATAAAGATGCTGTGCAGCCAAAAATAAATAAATAAAAATTTAAAAATTTTATTTAAAAAAACAAAAAAAACCAGTGGAGCTACATTTTCAAAATATTCCATAGGATAAAAGTTAACCAAGGTTTTGATATTCAGCCAAACTGTCTTTAATGTATCAAGTCTATAGGTAAACAGTTTCAGCTGTGCAATAACCCAGAGACTATTTTATTGTGAGTCATTCATGAGGAATCTGCTATAGAATGAGTACATGTAAACAGCACATACTGAGTAAACCTTGTAGATGGATTGCTGGTTGTTATTTAATACATTTAATTATAAATCAAACACTAACACAAGAGTAGGGTAATGGGTGAGAGAATAGTGTGTAAATGTTATATGTTCTGACTATGTGGAAAGAATTCCATTAGAAGCATGAGGAGAGGAAAGGGAGAAGGGTGAAATTTGAAAAAGGTAACTGACTGTTGTATATGAGTGTCAGTGAGTACCATTTAAAACTGACAGATGAGATAGTGAAAAGGTTTTTTAAGAAAAAAGAAAATTAAGGGCACTGTAACAGGTACACATATAAAGATTACTAGAACAAAACAGAATCTTTCCAAAAAACCAAATTAAATACTAAAAGAAAATTTTGTTATATTTATTGTAAATAAAACATATCAATTATAGCATAAAATAATATGTCAGAATTGAAACAAAATGTACTTATAACATTAAGAGTACAAGGGCAGGGACTTCCCTGGTGGTCCAGTGGTTAAGACTTCGATTTCCAATGTAGGGGGTGTGAGTTCAATCCCTGGTTGGGGAGCTAAGATCCCACATGCCCCATGGCCAAAAAACCAAAACATAAAACAGAGGCAATATTGTAACAAATTCAATAAAGACTTTAAAAAAATGGTCCACATCAAAAAAAAAAAAAAGTACAAGGGCAAGAATGTCTTCACTCAACACTTTTATTTGACATACTAGAAATCCTAACTAGTGCAACAAGACAAGAAAAAGAAACAAAAGATATACAGAATGGATAGGAGAAAATAAAACTTTTTATTTGCAGATGCAATAATTGTCTATGTAGAAAATGCAAAGAATCTTTAAAATAACCTACTAGAGCTAATAAGCAGTTTTGGTGAGTAGCAGGATATAAGGTCAATATGTAAACATCAATTGCTTTCCTATGTATCAGTAATGAAAAACCAGAATTAAAAGAAATACCATTTACAATACTATCAAAAAGTCAAACACTTAGGCGTAAATTTAACAACATATATACAGAATCTATGTGTAGAAAACTGCAAAATACTGCTGAAAGAAATTAAAGCTGAAGTAAATGAATGGATAGATATTTGTGTTCATGGATTGGAAGACTCAATATAGTCAGGCTGTCAGTTCTTTCCATCTTGATCTATAGGTTTAATGCAATCCCAATCTAAATTCCAGGGAGCTATTTTGTCACTATTGATAAACTGATTCAAAAGTTTACATGGAAAGGCAAAAGACTTGCAATCCTATTTAATGTAATATTTTTTCTTCATCACTTACCATATTTCCTTTTAAAAATAGATTATTTTTATTCTTAATTCTAGACTTTCATTTTAGTAAAAACATATCATTAAAATATCTGAAAAGGTAAACTGGTTATTGGAAAATTACCTTGGAAACCAAACTCAAGTGTATCATCATGGGATGCACTTCTGCCATTCTTAAGGAAATTGGCAGTTAGTTGTTGATTTTGTTGCTCTGGAATTCCATTTTAAACTTTTCATCATTGTATACTCTAAAGCATTTATATATGCCTGGTGGCAAGTATGCTGAGTGTGTACAATTTGATTCACTTCATTGCTTAGATGTTCAATACACATCATGGGAATATACAAACTGAAAATCACTATTTGCTTTTTACTGAACATAAGGGACTTATCAATACTGATGATTCTTTTCACTCAGGCTTCTGTTCCTGGTGCAATCTTTGAGACAGCTGATCAATGACTGGGTGCTGTGTGAAAACCCATTATGATCCCCAAGGAAGGCATAGCGCTGTGTTCTTTTTATAGCACAGGAAACTTCTGAAAAGCTTGCAACTACTCCCTTTGGCTTCTTGACTGAGGGTGGCCTATTTAGAAAATATGAACTACAAACCCAGAGAGAAAGAAAGAAAAGAAAGCAGTAGGTTTCCTCTATTTAAAAATTTTCCAAACTCATTACAGATCTCTATGGAACAGAGTTAAAGTTAAATAGCATTATGGAACTAAAAAATTAGGTGAAAATTTATTAAACAAAAACAAAACTCAAAAAACTCAGTTCATTCTGGTAATAGAGTCTGTAAAATCAGATCGAAATTCTGTCCTTACTTAATCCTGCACATGAGTTGAATAGCTAAAATTTATGAAATCTGCTATTACTGATCATTATACTTAGCAGAGCAGCTAAGTTTTGATTTGTATCATAACCACCTGGAGAACTTGTTAAACCAATAGATAGCTAAGCCCCTCCCCCCACAAATTTACTATATGAAATCTCCTGGAGATTGATCTTTTCTGTTTTCAACTAGCTCCTTAGGTAATTTTGATGCACACCAATATCTTAGCACATGGTCAGCCCTCTAATATTGTGCAGGAAATTAATTTGTTATTGATTACTCATTATCTGTATCCAGTATGTAGAGGACCTATTTCTTTTGGTGCAGCTACACTTCTTTACCATAATTCTTTTGGGAATTTCACTTCACATTAATATATCTATCCTGTAGTAGTAAGAGAAGGGAAAG
>NW_006791676.1:366841-369205 GCF_000442215.2 Lipotes vexillifer
GGAAAGAGAGATGAAACAAAAATTTGTCAAATTTTCTTCTCAAAGGTTTTGGTAAAAGATTGAGTAAGAAATAGATTAAAATCAATTTTAAGAATTGTCTGGGGATTTTGTTATCTATACTCTCCATGTTTTTGGTTACCACAGATTAATAGAGCTGATTTTATTGCCTTTGATCCTAAATAGGCCCTAAAACAGGTTCAAGAGTCATAGCACTGGAGAATTAGCAACAGTCTCAGAAATTGTCTAAATTACCTCAGCTTTTTGATATGAAACCTGGATGATTTTTAAAAAATATTTATACAGGGTTTCACTTTGCATGATGCCTGCTTCAAACAAATACAAGTCAGCAATAGCGTGTAGGGTTGTTAACTTTTAACAAATGAGCATAATGCGATCATGAAGTCATCTGTACATCTACTCACGCTTATAAAACAGATTATAAGATGTATCTGGTCTTGAGCCAACCAGTTTGAAAGAAAGGAAAAATGTAAAGAACAATTTACAAAGAAGGATGTGTAAAGAAACAAAAAGAAGAACCTAAGGAACTTATAAGGGGGGACCTTCAAGATGGCGGAGGAGTAAGACATGGAGATCACCTGCCTCCCCCAAAATACATCAAAAATACATCTACATGTGAAACAACTCCTACAGAACACCTACTGAACGCTGGCAGAAGACCTCAGACCTCCCAAAAGGCAAGAAAATACCCACGTACCTGGGTAGGGCAAAAGAAAAAAGAAAAAACAGAGACAACAGAATAGGGACGGGACCTGCACCTCTGGGAGGGAGCTGTGAAGGAGGAAAAGTTTCCACACACTAGGAGCCCCTTCGCGGGCAGAGATGGGGGTGGGTGGGGAGGAACCTTCGGAGCCACGGAAGAGAGCGCAGCAGTAGGGCTGCAGAGGGCAAAGCGGAGAGACTCCCGCACAGAGGATCGGTGCCGACCGGCACTCACCAGCCCGAGAGGCTCGTGTGCTCACCTGCTGGGGCGCGTGATGGTTGGAAGCTGATGCTCTGGCTTAGGAGGCCAGACCCCAGGGAGAGGACTGGGGTTGGCTGTGTGAACACAGCCTGAAGGGGGCTAGTGCGCCATAGCTAGCCGGGAGAGAGTCCAGAAAAAGATCTGGACCTGCCTAAGAGGCAGAGACCATTGTTTCGGGGTGCGCAAGGAGAGGGGATTCCTTCCCCATCTGCCCACAGAAGGCAGAGCACTGCCTAAACGAGTTCCAGAGATGGGCGCGAGCTGCGGCTATCAGCTCGGACCCCAGAGACAAGCATGAAATGCTAACGCTACTGCTGCAGCCACCACGAATCCTATGTGCAAGCACAGGTCACTATCCACACAGCCACCCTGGGAGCCCGTGCAGCCCACAACTACCAGGATCCTGTCATCCAGAGACAACTTCCCCATGAGAACAAACGGCGCCCCTCAGGCTGTTGCAAAGTCATGGTGGCCTTTGCCACCGCAGGCTTGCCTCACATTCCAATTATAACTACCGTATCCCACCCTCCCCCTGGTCGGAATGAGCAAGAGTCCCCTTCAGCCGCTGCTTTCACCCCCTCCTGTCTGGGTGGGGAACAGATGCCTGAGGGCAACCTACACACAGAGGTGGGGACACAACCAAAGCTGAACCCCAGGAGCTGTGCGAACAAAGAAGAGAAAGGGAAATTTTTCCATGCAGCCTCAGGAACAGTGGATTAAATCCCCACAATCAACTTGACGAACCTTGCATCTGTGGAATACCTTAACACACACGAATCGTCCCAAAAATGAGGCAGTGGACTTTGGGAGCAACTGTAGACGTGGGGTTTGCTGTCTGTGACTGATTTGTTTCTGATTTTTATGTTTATCTTAGTTTAGTTTTTAGCACTTATAATCATTGGTGGATTTGTTATTGGCTTGGTTGCTCTCTTCTTTTTTTTAATATTTAAAAAAATTTTTTATTTTCATAATTTATTTTTTTATTTACTTATTTTTTTCTTTCTTTTTTCTCCCTTTTCTTCTGAGCCGTGTGGTTGACGGGGTCTTGGTGCTCTGGCATGGTGTCAGGCCTGAGCTTCTGAGGTGGCAGAGCCGAGTTCAGGATGCTGGACCACCAGAGACCTCCAAGTCCTATGTAATATCAATTGGCAAGAGCTCTCCCAGAGAACTCCATCTTATTGCTAAGACCCAGCTCCACCCAACAGCCAGCAAGCTCCAGTGCTGGATGCCCCAGGACAAACAACTAGCAAAACAGGAACACAACCCCACCCATTAGCAGAGAAGCTGCCTAAAATCATACTAAGTTCACAGACACCCCCAAAACACACCACTGGATGCAGCCCTGCCCACCAGAAAGACAAGATCCAGCCTTATCCACCAGA
>NW_006791676.1:369579-379917 GCF_000442215.2 Lipotes vexillifer
CTAGAAGGAATCAATAGCAGAATAACTGAGGCAGAAGAACAGATAAGTGATGGGGAAGATAAAATAGTGGAAATAATGACCACAGAGCAGAATAAAGAAAAAAGAATGAAAAGAATTGAGGACAGTCTCAGAGACCACTGGGACAACATTAAATGCACCAACATTTGAATTATAGGGTTCCTAGAAGAAGAACAGGAAAAGAAAGGGTCTGAGAAAATATTTGAAGAGATTATAGTTGAAAACTTCCCTAACATGGGAAAGGAAATAGTCAATCAAGCCCAGGAAGTGCAGAGCGTCCCATACAGGATAAATCCAAGGAGAAACACACCAAGACACATATTAATCAAACTATCAAAAATTAAATACAAAGAAAAAATATTAAAAGCAGCAAGGGAAAAGCAACAAATAATATCCAAGGGGATCCCCATAAGATTAACAGCTGATCATTCAGCAAAACTCTGCAAGCCAGAAGGGAGTGACAGGACATATTTAAAGTGAGGAAAGGGAAAAACCTACAACCAAGATTACTCTACCCAGCAGGGGTCTCATTCAGATTCGACAGAGAAATTAAAACCCTTACAGACAAGCAAAAGTTAAGAGAATTCAGCACCACCAAACCAGCTTTACAACAAATGCTAAAGGAACTTCTCTAAGCAGGAAACACAAGAGAAGGAAAAGACCTACAAAAACACACCCAAAACAATAAAGAAAATGGTAATAGGAACACACATATCGATAATTACCTTAAATGTAAATGGATTAAACGCTCCAACGAAAAGACATAGACTGGCTGAATGGATACAAAAACAAATCCATATATATGCTGTCTACAAGAGACCCACTTCAGACCTAGGGACACATACAGACTGAAAGTGAGGGGATAGAAAAAGATATTCCATGCAAATGGAAATCAAAAGAAATCTGGAGTAGCAATTCTCATACAGGCAAAATAGAGTTTAAAATAAAGACTATTACATGAGACAAAGAAGGACACTACATAATGATCAAGGGATTGATCCAAGAAGATAAAACAATTGTAAATATTTGTGCACCCAATATAAGAGATCCTCAATACATAAGGCAAATGCTAACAGCCATAAAAGGGAATTTGGACAATAACACAATAATGGTAGGGGACTTTAACGCCCCAATTTCACCAATGGATGCATCAACCAAAATGAAAGGAAATAATGAAACACAAGCTTTAAATGACACATTAAACAAGATGGACTTAATTGATATTTAGAGGACATTCCATCCAAAAACAACAGAATATACTTTCTTCTCAAGTGCTCATGGAAAATTCTCCAGGATAGATCGTATCTTGGGTCACAAATGAAGCCCTGGTAAATTTAAGAAAATTGAAATCATATTAAGTATGTGTTCCAACCACAATGCTATGAGACTAGATATCAATTACAGGGGAAAAAAACTGTAAAAAATACAAACACGTGGAGCCTAAACAATATGCTACTAAATAACCAAGAGACTGCTGAAGAAATCAAAGAGGAAATCAAAAGTTACCTAGAAACAAATGACAATGAAAATGACCCAAACCTATGGGATGCAGCAAAAGCAGTTGTAAGAGGGAAGTATACAGCAATACAATCCAACCTCAAGAAGTAAGAAACATCTCAAATAAACAAACTAACCATACACCTAAAGCAATTAGAGAAAAAAGAACAAAAAAACCCCAAAGTTAGCAGAAGGAAAGTAATCATAAAGATCAGACCAGAAATAAGTGAAAAAGAAATGAAGGGAACAACAGCAAAGACCAATAATACTAAAAGCTGGTTCTTTGAGAAGATAAACAAAATTGATAAACCATTAGCCAGACTCATCAAGAAAAAAAGGGAGAAGACTCAAATCAACAGAATTAGAAATGAAAAAGGAGAAGTAACAACTGACACTGCAGAAATGCAAAGGATCCTGAGAGATTACTACAAGCATCTACATGCCAGTAAAATGGACAACCTGGAAGAAATGGACAAATTCTTGGAAAAGCACAACCTACCAAGACTGAACCAGGAAGAAATAGAAAATATGAACAGACCAGTCACAAACACAGAAAGTGAAACTGTGATTAAAAATCTTCCAACAAACAAAAGCCAGGGCTAGATGGATTCACAGATGAATTCTATCAAACATTTAAAGAAGAGCTAACACCCATCCTTCTCAAACTCTTCTGAAATATAGCAGAGGGAGGAACACTCCCAAACTCATTCTATGAGGCCACCATCAACCAGATACCAAAACCAGAGAAAGATGTCACAAAGAAAGAAAACTACAGGCCATTATCACTGATGAACATAGATGCAAAAATCCTCAACATGATACTAGCAAACAGAATCCAACAGCACACTGAAAGGATCATACACCATGATCAAGTGGGGTTTATCCCAGGAATGCAAGGATTCTTCAATATACGCAAATCAATCATTGTGATACACCATATTAACAAATTGAAGGATAAAAATCATATGATAATCTCAGTAGATGCAGAAAATGCTTTTGACAAAATTCAGCATCGATTTACGATAAAACTCTCCAGAAAGTAGGCAACGGGGAAACTACCTCAACATAATAAAGGCCACATGTGACAAACCCACAGCCAACATCATTCTCAATGGTGAAAAACTGAAACCATTTCCTCTAAGATCAGGAACAGGAGAAGGTTGCCCACTCTAGCTGCTATTTTTCAACATAGTTTTGGAAGTTTTAGTCACTTCTGTTTAGCAATCAGAGAAGGAAAATAAATAAAAGGAATCCAAACTGGAAAAGAAGAAGTAAAACTGTCACTGTTTGCAGATGACATGATACTATACATAGAGAATCCTAAAAATACTACCAGAACACTGCTAGAGCTAATCAATGAATTTGGTAAAGTAGCAGGATACAAAATTAATGCACAGAAATCTCTTGCATTCCTATACACTAATGATGAAAAATCTGAAAGAGAAATTAAGGAAACACTCCCATTTACCATTGCAACAAAAAGAATAAAATACCTAGGAATAGGGCTTCCCTGGTGGCACAGTGGTTGAGAATCTGCCTGCTAATGCAGGGGACACGGGTTCGAGCCCTGGTCTGGGAGGATCCCACATGCCACAGGGTGACTAAGCCCGTAAGCCACAACTACTGAGCCTGTGCGTCTGGAGCCTGTGCTCCACAACAAGAGAGGCTGCGATAGTGAGAGGCCCGTGCACTGTGATGAAGAGTGGCCCCCGCTTGCCACAACTAGAGAAAGCCCTCGCACAGAAATGAAGACCCAACACAGCCCAAAATAAATTAATTAATTAAAAAAAAAAAACTAGGAATAAACCTACGTAAGTAGAGAAAAGACCTATATGCAGAAAACTATAAGACACTGATAAAAGGTATTAAAGACAATACAAACAGATGGAGAGATATACCATGTTCTAGGATTGGAAGAATCAACATTTTGAAAATGACTATACTACTCAAAGCCTACTACAGATTCAGTGCAATCCCTTTCAAGCTACCAATGGCAATTTTCACAGAACTAGAACAAAAAATTTCACAATTTGTATGGAAACACAAAAGACCCCGAATAGCTAAAACAATCTTGAGAAAGAAAAATGGAGCTGGAGGAATCAGGCTCCCGGACTTAAGACTATACTACAAAACTACAGTAATCAAGACAGTATGGTACTGGCACAAAAACAGAAATATAGATGAATGGAACAGAATAGAAAGCCCAGAGATAATCCCATGCACATATGGTCACCTTATCTTTGATAAAGGAGACAAGAATATACAATGGAGAAAAGACAGCCTCTTCAATAAGTGGTGCTGGGGAAACTGGACAGCTACATGTAAAAGAATGAAATTAGGACATTCCCTAACCATACACAGAAGTAAACTCAAAATGGGTTAAAGATGTAAAGGTATAAAGACATAAAGGTAAGGCCAGGTATAAAGACATAAAGGTAAGGCCAGACCCTATAAAACTCTCAGAGGAAAACGTAGGCAGAACACTCTATGACATAAATCACAGCAAGATCCTTTTTGACCCACCTCCTAGAGAAATGGAAATAAAAAGAAAAATAAACAAATGGGACCTAATGAAACTTCAAAGCTTTTGCACAGCAAATGAAACCATAAACAAGACCAAAAGACAGCCCTCAGAATGGGAGAAAATATTTGCAGACAAAGCAACTGACAAAGGATTAATCTCCAAAATATACAAGCAGCTCATGCAGCTCAATAACAAAAGAACAAACAACCTAATCCAAAAATGGGCAGAAGATCTATATAGACATTTCTCCAAAGAAGATATACAGATTGCCAAGAAACACATGAAAAGATACTCAATATCACTAATCATTAGAGAAATGCAAATCAAAACTACAATGAGGTATCACCTCATCCTGGTCAGAATGGCCATATCAAGAAATCTACAAATAATAAATGCTAGAGAGGGTGTGGAGAAAAGGGAACCGTCTTGCATTGTTGGTCGGCATGTAAATTGATACAGCCACTATGGAGAACAGTATGGTAGTTCATTAAAAAACTAAAAGTAGACCTACCATATGACCCAGCAATCCCTCTACTGGGCATGTACGCTGAGAAAACCATAATTCCAAAAGAGACGTGAATCACAATATTCATTGAAACACTATTTATAATAGCCAGGATATGGAAACAACCTAAGTGTCCGTGGACAGATGAATGGATAAAGAAGATGTGGCACATATATACAATGGAATATTACTCAGCCATTAAAAGAAATAAAATTGAACTCTTTGTAGTGAGTTGGATGGACCTAGAGTCTGTCATACTGATTGAAGTAAGTCAGAAAGAGAAAAACAAATACCATATACTAACACATATATATGGAATAAAAAAAAATGGTTCTGATGAACCTAGGAGCAGGAAAGGAATAAAGACGCAGATGTGGAGAGTGGACTTGAAGACACAGGGATGGGGAAGGGGAAGCTGGGACGAAGTGAGAGAGTAGCACTGACCTATATACACTACCAATGTGGGAGGCGGCTGAATAGCACAGGGAGATCAGCTCGGTGCTTTGTGACCACCTAGAGGGGTGGGATAAGGAGGGCAGGAGGGAGACGCAAGAGGGAGGGGATATGGAGATATACGTATGCATATAGCTGATTCGCTTTGTTTTACAGCAGAAAGTAACACAACACTGTAAAGCAATTATACTCCAATAAAGACGTTAAAAACAAAAGTAGAATTTGATATTCAGCTAATGATTTCTTATGGGAACATTGTAACAAGGTTTTACTGAACATGCTTTGTTATACAGCAGAAACTAACACAACAGTGTAAAGCAATTATACTCCAATAAAGATGTTAAAAAAACAAAACAAGAACTATCATGCAGGAGATGAGAAATGTGTTTTGTATTTCAATTGGGGAAAAAATGAAGAATGTGTTTTAAATTGCTTTAGAAAGGGTTAGCCCTAACTTCTACTTGCAGGTTCACTAAACTAAGGACACTGTCCTGCCTCAGCCTCTTTGCACATGCTATTTTTTCTACATGGAATGCTCTTCTCTCTCTCTTGACTTTCTTTACTTCACCTACCATGCAGTTTTCCTTCTCTTGGGTTCTCACAAGGTGTAATTTAATTGTTCATGTGATTGGCTGCTACATCTCCTCCCTGGCAGAGATCATATTCAATTCATCTTTAATTCATCATTCCTATTACAATGCCTTGCATATACTGGTACTTGATGTTTGCTGAATGAATGAAAAGTTAAATGGAAAAAAAAAAAATCCCCAAAATTAGTCACTGGGGAAAAAAAATAAAACTGCCTTCTCTCACCAGAATTGGTTAGAAGGTAAATACGTGAAGCCTGTGATAATTTCTTCAAACCTATTCTCACTCCTAAGCATAAAGGGGAGGCAACGAGCATGGCAACTGTGGGGGCCTCTGAGAAGCTTCTGTTTCAGTTAGATCTATCACTTTCCAAGTCTGAGCACAGAATCTGGAGGCAGACTGTTTGCAGTGATACTTTAAGTTGCAGTCCCTGCGTAACTGAATGGCATGAGCTGTAAGTTGCAACCTCGTGTATCAGAGCAGCAACTTCATAGCCTGCAACCAGAAAGCCTGAAAACATAAGGGATGGCCTATAACCTGGTAAAGGTCAACTAGCATCACAATAGACAGGGCAGAAAACACACAGCACTTTGCTTTAACTAGAGCTTCCCCAAATTTAAAGTGTGTAAGATTCATGCAGGGAGCTTGTAAGCCCACATTCCCATAAGTTTTTGATTCTGTAGGTGTAGGAAGCTGCCCAGGAATCTGCAGCTTAACACCAGTGCCTGGTGATTCTAATGCAGTTGGCTCTTTGAAAATCACTTTATATTGACTCCAGCGGAAAATTTTCTGCTAATTATATGGCAAAATTCTAAAAATTTACCCAAATAAATAAAAATGATTTAAAAATTTAGCTTCTATGGAATTAATCAAATAATGTAGGAACTTTAATTCCTATTCTTTTCAAGATAGAGGTATATGGTATATAGTAGTTCAGAGACTATTCTCTGGATTCTTCTTGTGCCCTTGGATTACTGGGCATTTGGGGGAAAGGTGCTTAAGTATTTTGCATCTTTATTTCTTCCTTCTTAAAGAATGGGAATAATAAAAGCACCTTCAGAGCTGCCGTAAGGATAAAATCAGTTAATATGAAGTGCTTAGTACTATGTGCTTCTCCCAGGAAAAGTTGAATAAAGGTTATCAGTTATGATGATGTTATAACATACAGTTTTGAAGAGTAGATAACATTTGGACAATACTAACTATAATACAAAGGGGACTGGGAAAAAGTAAAAACTTTCTAAGTATCTATATTAGGACAAGAGCAATAGGTTGCACAAGGTATAAAACAGTCAATTCCACAACACAAGTAAATATACAGTTCTGTGGAGGTCCAAAAGACAGAAATAGTGTGTCCTGCCATGGAACAGGGAACAGAGGAGGCATTGAGGATGGAGTGAACTTTGATTTGGGCCGTGAAGGATCAGTAACCTATGAACATGTGGACAAGAGCATCCCTGGCAGAGGAAACCTTGAACAAGGTTTGGAAACATTTAAGCACAAGAGGTATGTATGGGCGAGAGAGTGCATCTATTTTATTTATCAGGGTAGTAGTGAGAAATAAGATAGAAATGTTACATGAGACTGAAAAAAGTAGAAATGAAAGCCTTTGCTTATTTGATGGCTTTTTCCACACAGGTGCGTCTAACATGAACAGAGCAGCAGATACTTTTATTTCCAGCTTGAGAAGGAGTCCCAGAGGTAGTAACTGGAATGTCAATATCACGGACTTTTCAAAATGAGTCAATTGGAGTCTAGAAAAGAGGTCCTTATTAGTCACGGATAAATATTCAAGTGAGCCTGTCACATGAACCTAACAAGAGGGGAGGTGCAGACAGTATTGAACAGATGCAGCCTTTTCACACCACGGTCTCCAGCTTTTTTCTAAAGGGAACATTAAAAAAATGACAGTATTTATAACCAAAGAGAATTAACATCACAGCCTTTGGTAATGAGTGCCATAATGTAAGTAAGGGTGCCTGAGTCCAATCTTGGCTCTAGCATTTACACCCCCTGTGGTTTGGGTAGATTCTAAAGCACTAAGGCCACTCTCCTTCCAGGGCTGTGAATCCTAATTAAATTGAAAGGGAAATCATTATAGTAAAAATATCTCAAGACCTTGCATCAGGCCAGCAAGGTTGATGCTATTAGCAAAGGAATATTAAATGAGTACTATGTTTTTTGGACTTAAAGTAAAAAATATGTTACATGCTCTCTTAATTCCATCAAAACTGTAGCAATTGAAAATGAGTTTGTTGAACTTTGCAAAGAAGCAATAATATATGAAATCCATGTGTTAGCCATTCAATCATCTTTTGAATATCAAGTTACTGGAAGATAGTCATACCCACAATAAAGATTTTCTGATAATATAATGTATTTGTTATTTTTTTTCCTTCAGGAAAACTATGTAACAAAAAAATGATGGAGCTTAGTTCAGATGTTATAAATTTATCACAGAAACTATTGGCTATGTTTATCTCTACATTAAAATTCATATGCTTGAAATATATGTATGGATACGTGTGTATATACGTTAAAAACATATATGTTCAAAACATATATACACATATATGCATACGTGTTTAAAACAATAAGAAAAAAGTTTGTAGGATTCCCCTGAGAGGATTTTCATTCATATATGTTAATGTGATTGATATGGTTAGAAAACCTGACTCCATTAAGAATCCAGAATTGTGCATGCTGTTCATATACTGAAAAGGAAGTTATCCATGATGCCTCATTGAATAGACAACCCTAGGTGATGTCTACTTTATGATAGGAATGAGCTGACCTCATGTAAAGTATAGGCCACGTTATTGTCCCTGAAGGTAATATTAACATGTCAAATGTAAGGGACATGGTTTGTTGAATGACCTCCAGAATTCAATATGGCAACCTCTAGCTCTGACACTTTTGCTGACTAATATACTTGGTAGCATTATTAGCTTTTGTGATGACACATCTTTTATACTTCCAAAATGTATACATCAATTATTGACAACAACATCAGAATGACGATATACCAATACAACCTCACTGTTAGAGGTGCTACATAAAAAAGATACCCAACCTGCTTATTCAAAAATTATCACTAGAAGAAGCATGCATTAGTTTGAGTATGAAGAATAATAGTAACATGAATCTAGGGACAAATAGAGGAGTAATTTCTGTAAACAGCCGACTTAATCTTTAATATAAAAGAATGAGGGGGGCAGCTGAGTAGGTCAGAAAGCTTTAATTTAAATTATTTAATGAATTCTGTGATTTTGTTATTGCTAATGTTTTTATATCGAGAACAGGCCTTGTGATATTAAGTAGCTGGCAGCCCACATCTTAGTAATATTTTTTAGAATCACCATTTATATTCTAAAATACTAACGAGTGAATATTTTATCTGAGAACACTTTATGTACAGAAGTGATTCCAAATTTTCTTATCTGAATTGATAAAATACACTGCCTGTAGAAACATGTGTCTTTTAAAATAAGCTTAGGAAAATCTCACCTTTATTTTTTTTTAAGCAATGTCTACTTCTGGTCTGATAGAAGAACATCATGAATTTGGTTAGTTTTCCCAATAAATAAATTATGTCCTGAGGCAAATTAGCTTGCTTTGGGATTCTGGCTAAACAAAATCATGTTTTGTCTCAGAGCTTGTAGGCAGAACTAAAATGGTTATTTAGTAATCATGTACCACCTTTTGGCATTTTATTGTTTTATTCTATATGGGTATGTGCCCTATTTATCAAAAATATATAGAATACAGGGGGAAATAATTTACCATGGCCTAGAGCAATTTAGTTTAACAAAAATTTGCTACATACCTACTGTGAGTCAAGAAATGTTTACTTGAATTTTGGTTGATAGGTAGTATTCAAGAGTATTAAGCAAAGGCATTAGTCTGGATGTTGTGTGAGAGATGGATTTGAGGCAATCACCTCATCAGGAAGGCGATGCCATGGTTCAGGCTAGAAATGTCCAAACTTAGGCTGTGAGAAAGATGATGAAGAAAGAATTAGAGAAGAATTCAAGGAATCCTAAAGATGTAAACTGGCTCATTCTGATGATTAATTGTACATAGAGAACAGAGACAACTGAGGGAATGAAAAGAGTTGAGGGTGTTTCTAAGAGTTTTAGCATAGGTTGGGATGGTTAATGGTATCACCAGATGCAATAGAGAACACAGGAGAAGATATTGCTTGGAGGCAGAGGAATATGCTGAGTTAAGCTTTAGGGTATATTAATTTGGGGGTTCTTCAAGGCATGCAGGTAGAGCTTTCCGGCTGGGATGTGAAAGTCTGAAGCTCAAGGAAATCTCAGGGATGAATATAGACATTTAGTCAGGATCAGTAAATGGTAGTAGAGTAGATGAAATCACTTCTAGAGAGAATGGAGAGGAAGAATAAAAATAGTTTGATGGCAAAACCTTGTAAAGAGTATTGATGTTTAAGGCATAGATAGAATAAATGATACTATAAAGGAATGGAGTGGAAAGATAAGAAAGATAGAAGAACCAACAACATGGTTTCAATGAAGCAAAGGAATTTGATGAATAACCAAACTGAGTGTTCACTTAAAATGTCAGCTTCCGGGCTTCCCTGGTAGCGCAGTGGTTGAGAGTCCGCCTGCCGATGCAGGGGACGCGGGGTCGGGCCCCGGTCCGGGAGGACCCCACATGCGGCGGAGCAGCTGGGCCCGTGGGCCATGGCTGCTGAGCCTGCGCGTCCGGAGCCTGTGCTCCACAATGGGAG
>NW_006791676.1:380040-386831 GCF_000442215.2 Lipotes vexillifer
GGGACGCGGGTTCGTGCCCCGGTCCGGGAAGATCCCACATGCCGCGGAGCGGCTGGGCCCGTGAGCCATGGCCGCTGAGCCTGCGCGTCTGGAGCCTGTGTTCCGCAACGGGAGAGGCCACAACAGTGAGAGGCCCGCGTACCGGAAAAAAAAAAAAAAAAAGTCAGCTTCCTTGGAGCAAGGCACTTGCCCGACTTGTTCACTGCTAAATCCCCAGCACCAGGAGCAATGTCTGAACCTTAAAGGACACTCAGTGTTAAACGAATGAATCAAACAGCAGCATAATGTGCACTATAGAGGTTTATTCAAATAAACACTAAAACATCACCATTGATGAGGTAATTGAGGATGTTGACAAAAGTGATTTCAATGAGATGGCGGGAGCAGCAAACTCTAAGGAAAGGTTAAATAATACAAACACTGAGGGATGACTTCTTTTCAAAATTGTTGTATACAAAGGAAAGGTAAGAGGAAGACAGCTCTTAAAATAATAAAAATAAAGCTTGGTAGACAGAAGATTATCAAAAGAACAAAGTCCTGAAATGTCAGAATACAAAGGATTGGAGTCAAGTCATCCTGAAGTGGAGCACAGAAAGGAGAATCCCAACCACCAGATTGTAATTTCTTGATAACAAAGACAGTATCTCACTCTATGGTCTTACTACAGGTTCTGACACAAAGCAGGTACTCAGATTGGGTGCTCTTGCTGATCAACTACACCTAAACTAACTCTACTCCAAGATGAAACCTGTTTTAGTTTGTATTTATTAGTCCAGTCCATCCCCTCTATCCGCCCCCCTCCCCTCTGTCAGCTTGGCAGCTGAAACAGAGATCTCAGGAGCTGGGCCCACACTTGAAGGAAAAATGATTGGAAATGGTCAGAAAGGGTGTTAGCACTATCTGTAGAAGGGGCTTACTTATGCTCCAGGGAACTCTGAGGAAATTGGATGAAACCATTGCTCTCCATTATGAAATTAATTCTCACTCATCAAGAGATAAGATGTGTTATACAGCACTTGAAATTTTTATAAGATTCAAAGAGTTTGAATCAGATACTGAAACTATTTGATATTGGCAAAATACATATTTTATAGATTTGTTCAAAAGTTTGTTCTAGTGGATACAATTTAATTACTTTCATGTGTTTACCTGTATATTGAAAAATAGTATTATTTTAAACCTGGAATTTGTTTTTGTTCCCTTTCCTTCCTTCTTTCCTCCCTCCCTCCCTCCCTTCCGTCCTTCCTTCCCTCCTTCTTTCTCCTAGAAGGCATATATGTATAAGCTGGATGTTTTCATCTAGGTGATTATATTCCTATTTTGCTTCATGTTTCTCTCTTGCCTTAACACAGCTAGTTTACAGTGTTTGGATACATGCTTTGGTATCTGTAGTGATTTGCCAAAATACTAATTATAGGTAGACTGTTATATAAGTTACTGCTGCTGCTCTGAAGACTGAGCATTTGGAGCTTTGTCATTGACAGTTGCAGATATTGGGAGCTGTTTTATCTAGATTTACAGGATGTCTCAGCAGACCTTTAATCTGATGTGATTGTGCCAAAATAACCTGGTGCCATGCATATACAATATGTCTATGCTAAAAATTCCCACAAAAATTTGGATGAGTAACCTCGCAGGCAAAGTAACTGGGATCTGCTATTTTAAAAACAGAACTAACGCAATTGTGTTTGTTGTTTTCAAATAGCAAAAAGTATATTATCGCTAAATATGCTCAACTGCTTAACAGCCTCTCTGTAAATATGTGTTATGCTAGGTCTCCCTTAGAAAATGTCAATTTAACATATAGGTGCTTATTTATTTTTCTCTATAGTCATGACAGTAGAGCCCCCATTGTTCCTTTGTGATGGGAAACTACTTAGACTATCTCTTAAGACTATTTTTGACCACCTCAAAAGTCTATAATATAATCAGTTTTAGAATCAACTATAAGGACCAAATAATTAGCTATAAAAGGCAGGAAAAGCATTGAGACTTGACTTGTGTTAATGGTTCTCAAACTTTCATGTACCTAAGAGTCAGTTGGGAGGCTTATTAAATTTGTGGTTTCATGGGCTCTGCCTCATGCCTACTAGACAGGAATCTATGGGTATGGAGGCTGGACCCGGTAATCTAATAACCACCCTTGGTGAATTTTATGTCAGTGGCCTAGACACACACTGTATCCAGGCAAAATTTTAAAACTTTCTTGGATTCAATACCAGATTTTTTATCTTAGTTTTTATATTTTCTTTCAGTCTCTATTCATATAAGAAGGTATTGTGGGATTATCAATAGACCATCATGAGTCTGGCAACCGAGAGAGAGTGAAGGTCAAGAGAAGAGAAAGAGGTATCTCCCCCTCCTCTTTGGACAGGACATGGTGATAAGCTATTCCTACTTATAAAGCAAAGTGCCCATTAGAGGCAAGTGACCAGGGAAGTGAAGGGAATTAGGTCATTCCCTGAGCAGGTAAATTTGCTATTTGAATTATCTGGGGAACCGGCCTGATTTTTTTTTTCTTGTCCATGGAGACTTGGCCTAAATTTGCCCTCACTGCACACACATACCAAGTATGATAAGTAGTCGGACAAATCCAGTGTTCCAGGGTGCTCTTGAAACATTTGTGTTAGTCTTTCATTAGCATCAACACTGTATTAAGTTGAATTTTGATAACCCCTTAGATATTATGAAGACTTTTCATGTAGGTTGTGTCATTTGAGCCGTAAAAAAGTTTAGTACAGGATTTTGGTTCCATGTTAATGCTTAAAAGACTAAAAATCCAGGAAAATCTAACAGCTTGGCTATTTGGAAATCAGGGACTAAAACTCAGGTTCCCTGACATATTCAGTGTTATATCTTTTTTTTTTAATAAATAAATTTATTTATTTATTTTTGGCTGCATTGTTTCTTCGTTGCTGCAAGCGGGCTTTCTCTAGTTGTTGTGAGTGGGGGCTACTCTTCGTTGCCTTGCGCGGGCTTCTCATTGCGGTGGCTTCTCTTGTTGTGGAGACGGGCTCTAGGCGCATGGGCTTCAGTAGTTGTGGCTTGTGGGCTGCGTCGTTGTGGCTCATGGGCTCTAGAGCACAGGCTCAGTAGTTGTGGAGCCTGGGCTTAGTTGCTCCAAGGTATGTGGGATCTTCCTGGACCAGGGCTCATACCCGTGTCCCCTGCATTGGCAGGCAGATTCTTAACCACTGTGCCACCAAGGAAGTCCCCAGTGTTATATCTTTGATTGTGCTTTGATTTCTTTTTTCTTTAAAAAAAATTAAGAAATAACTGTTGATACTTACTAATATGAATTGGAATCTATTAGTATTTTAAGTTGCAAGTCACAGAAAGTCTCGATCTGGCCTAAACAATAAAGGTGATTTATCGACTCTTCAAAGCAAATGCTAGTATAACTAATATTGCTTCAGAGAGGCTTGATCCTGGAACTCAAATAAGGACTTGCTATTATCCTCTATTTCTTCACTCAGCTTACCATTGTTGACTCTTCTGCAGCACCATCTTTCTTTGTGGCCATAAAACAATGGCCAGCAGCACCCAAATCAAAATTTTTCTTCTTATCTAGCAGGAAAGAGAAAGATTTTGCTCTTCTTCCGGCCCATAGCAGGATTAAAATCTCATTAGCCTGATTTGGATCTTCTGTCCAGTTCTAGGGGCAGAATAGATGGTACAATGGTTTAAGTCAAGCAGAGTTCACACTTGAAGTTATGGTTCTCAAAAACCCATTGTTAAGGGAAAAGGATGTTCACGGAGGTCAAAATAATTTTGTTTATCAGAATTCTGATTTCAAAGTCCCAATATCCTTTACTATTGATTTTAAAAATATTTGCCTGGTCAGCTGGAGGTTTGTGATAGTGAAGTCAAAATACTGAGGAAAAAACTAGTTAGACTAGTTTTATAGAAGAAAAATCCCATTATTCTCCTAATTCTGGCCAGCATTCTGACAAAGTTTTCCTTTTGATAACAAAAGGAACCAGGATGGAGAGTGTACCTGATTCACAATAATCTCTTTTTTATTAATGTATAAAATAATATTAATATATAAAATATATAATAATATATCATAGTGAAATATATAGGGTATGTTCTATAACAGTAAGTCTTAAATCACTGATCTTTTGAGTACATGGTGGGCCATTTCTGTGGCTTTATTCCAGCCCTGCTCTCCAGAGCCTTACTAGGATGAAGAAAGTTAGCTTCTTTGAAACACCATTGGCACTAATTACTAGATATACAAAAAGAATGTATCAGTGGAAGAAAAATATGGGAGCAAAAGACAAATTAGGAGAGTAATTTTCATGGATCTTTCTTAGAATTCTCCTATGCCAAAAGAAAAACTCTCTAAAGTTTAGGAAGATTAGTTTATCTTGAGAGAAACCATTCCAATTTTAAGAGCAACAGGAGTTTACCCAGAAAAAGTAAGCATTAAAGTGCTTCATTCAGTGAACAAATATTTCTTAAGCAACAACTCTGTGCAAAGGATTTATTTAAGGATCCTGTTCAATTACTGCAGAGGATCCATTGCATTTGTTGGTTTTCTTTTATGTTTGTTTAATTTATGGATTGAGTAGCCTCTAATCCCAAACTTTCCTTAGGAGGATATTGATTTGCTTTTTGAAAATCACAACTTTGTAACTCTCAGTTCAAGTGGTTGCAACATGCTAACCATACCTCAGTTCTAGCAATGAGCCGTGACCACCCCCCGGCTAAGAGTAGAATTTTTGTTTTCCTCTCCACAGTAATTGGTTCAGAGATTTATCCTCACCAGATCAACAGCAATTTTTTCAGGACATTTTGCTGAAGCTATTAAGAAAGATAAACTGTTATTACTCTTTACATGAACCACTGAGATACAGGCATCAAGCTTCTGGGGGCCACGACTGGGAAGGGAACTGCCTGGGAAATAAAAACAACATGGAAGAGAGAAGAGTTGAGAGATGCAGATGAAGATCTAGTCCTGATGATAACATCTGAGCGGCTATAACTGTCAGTGTCTGAAATGATACCATATATTTTTCAGTTAGGAAAGCCTATACACTCTCTTTCTTGTTTAAACCAGTTTGGTTTGTGTTTCTTACACAATTAAATTATAGATGAACATAGTTGCCAGTGCTAACAGGTTTATAAATGTAAACCCTTATTTTTAAACAAAGAGAGAATTGAAAAAATATGTGTAATATAAAGAGAATATAGCTAGTTGTAGTGGACATTGTGTTAAACTAAATAGAAACAGTTTGTATAAGCAACTGAAATTTTCTAAAGGGTAGACTCAATTTAATTGCAAAGTTTCCCAGTAGAAACCCTACCCCTCCTTTATCACAAGGGGTCTGAGTTTCATCCCCTTGATAGAAAGACTAAAGCAGAAACCACATCTGTGCATATTTATGTTGTTTTTAAATAAAATGTGCCTATTTCTCAGAGGAGGCTACTTCAGGGTCAGGAAATTTTATTAATTAAATGCCTCGGGCATTTAATTTTACCTTAAACATGTTAAACAGGGAATTTGAAATTTGTAGATTTTTGGTCTAGCATGTTCATCAAAGTGACTTTCTGTTCGTGACATTTGGAAAGTGCAAACCATGAAACAACTGAGTGTTTTGATAACTCCTAAAATAAATGGTAAGAAACCATAAGAAGGTGCCAAACTGTGCACTTTTAGTTTAGGTTCAAATAGGGAAAATCGTTCTTTCTTTTTTGGCGTAAAATTTTCATACAACAACTCATTTTGAAATGTGGTATTTTGTTCCTTTCCACTGGTGAATATTATTCATTGTATCTTCTTATATGAATATACCATGATTTGTTTGTCTAAGGGCCAGTTGATGGATATTTTAAGTTTCTTCTAGTTCGAAACTATTAAGAATAAAGTTGCTATGAACATTCAAGTGCAAATGTTTTAAGGATAATTAGTTTCATTTTTCTGCTTACACAACTGGCTAGTTGGATAATTTGTATGGGAAATTTATATTTAACTTTATAAGAAATTAACAAGCGATTTTCCAATTCAGCTGTACCACTTTGTATTGCTATTGGAGGAGGTCACCTAGAGGACACGACAGCTGATTGACCTGCATGCTGGACTCAGGCCATTCGAGGCTCTTCCACCCCTCCCCTGTCCTTGGAATGTACATTCCGCCCACCATTTCCCCCACTGGAAGCTGTTTGAAGAGCGCAGCCTTGAGAGAGTAAGGTGTTGTTGAGACCGTCTGGACCGAATATGCTGACTGAACCCAGTTAAAGCCTCTACATAAACTTTTAAGACTGGCGGTCGGTGCAGAGATCTCGTCTTTCGGCTGCTGAAGACAAGCCTCGTGTGTAAGTTCTCTTGCTTATTAAACGTGCCACCTACCAATCTGGAGTGGCCTGGCTTTCTTTGGCCTCAGATCCTTGCCCTCCGTGTACTGTGGTGGCCAGTTTGCAGGCCAACAGTTCTCACCAGCCATATATGAGTTCCAGTTTCTCTACCTTGTCACTAATAATACTTGTACTGTCAGGTTGTGTGTGTGTGTGTGTGTGTGTGTGTGTGTGTGTGTGTGTGTGTGGTTTTTTGGTTTGCTTTAGGCATTCTAGGAACTGTGAGGTAGCTATCTAATGTTTTTTTTTTTTGCGGTGCGCGGGCCTCCCACTGTTGCGTCCTCTCCCATTATGGAGCACAGGCTCCGGACGCGCAGGCTCGGCGGCCATGGCTCACGGGTCCAGCCGCTCCGCGGCACGTGGGATCTTCCTGGACCGGGGCACGAACCCCTGTCCCCTGCATCGGCAGGCGGACTCTCAACCACTGCGCC
>NW_006791676.1:387775-394014 GCF_000442215.2 Lipotes vexillifer
GCATCGGCAGGCGGACTCTCAACCACTGCGCCACCAGGGAAGCCCTAAAAGCCGGTTTTTAAAGTCTACATCAAAACCTATATATCAAGTTGAGGAGCATTAACAGCTTAGCAATATTAGATTTCTGATTAAAGAACATGATATATATGTATATGTATATATATATATATATATATATACATATATCCTTTACTTAAGTCTCCTATAGTTCCCTAAGCAGTTTTTTATAGACTTCAGTATATAGATCTTGCACATATTTTGTTGTTTATTTCTATGTAATTCATATGTTTTATGATATTAAAATGGTGTTTGTTTTTACATTTTAATTTTCAATTATTTGTGGCAAGTATATAGAAATACAGTTGAATTTTTACATTTACGTTATATCTTACAATTTTGATAAATCCATTTACTAAGTCTGGTAGTCTTTGTATGTTCTTTAGATTTTTCTACATAGATGTTCAGATTATCTTGAACAAAGATGATTTAACTTCTTTCTTTTCAATCTGAATGCTTTTTACTATTTTCCTTGAATTATTGCTCTGGCTAGAATTTCCAGCATTATGCTGAATAAAAATTGTGACAGTGGACATCCTTGTCTTGTTCCCAGTCTTAGAGGATTTCATTATAAAGTATGATACAAATGAAGTCTTATGCAAATTCCTTTACTGGTTCAAGTTCCCTTGTATTATTGGTTTACTGAGAGTTTTTAATCATGAATTAATGTTAAATTTTTTATATGCCTCTTTTACATCTACTGATATATTACTTTGTTTTGTCTGTTGAGGTGAAATACATTGATTGGTTTTCATCTTAAAACACCCAAATTATAAAATTCATCTTGCATTCCTAGGTTGAACTCACTGAGTCATGATGTATTATCCCTTTTATATATTAACTGATTTTTTTACTGTATGATCTTATATGCAGAATCTAAAAAACAAAATCTCATGGATACAGAGAACAGATTGGTTGTTGCCAGAGGTGGAGGTTGGAGGGGTGCAAAATGGGTGAAGGGGGTTTAAAAAGTACAAACTTGCAGCTATAAAATAAGTCGTGGAGGTGTAAATGTACAGCATGGTGACTGTAATTAATACTGTATTTATACTTTAAAATTGCTAAGAGTAAATCTGAAAAGTTCGCATCACAAGAAAAAACATTGTAACTCTGCATGGTGATGTTAACTAGACTTATTTTTATATTGAGAAATAATCACAGTATCAAATTATGATGCACCCCTGAAACTGTTATATGTCAATTCTGTCTCAATTTAAAAAAACCTACTTTGAGCTATGACTGATACAGAAAGCTTGCACATATTTAGTGTAAACCATGTGATGAGTTTGCCTCATTTAAAATTTTTTTAATTACGAAATTTGTAAGCCTGTGTCTTAGAAGAGATCTGATATCTTCCTGCTTATCCTGTGTTGCACTTGCAGTTTCCCACACTGTTTTGTCATCATAAGTACGTGGTTTCCCCCTTCCAATGAAGATATAAGAAGTAACACACTAGGAGGACTAGAGGAGTTGGGAAGTTTGTAATCATCATGGTATGGACCTAGTTGAGCAAGAAGCCCCAGTAAATGTCAAAGTGAGAGAGGAAGTGGTTGTGGAGAAGGGTGTTTCCCTGGTCTCAGTTTCTCCCCATCAACTGCTCATTAGTGGTCAGAATTTCAGTGAAATAAATACATTCCTAGTATGCAGAAGGCAGAGAGGAGAGACAGAGACCTACCTCATGCATACTCAGGATTTTGCCCCATGATGGCCTAAATATGCAGCCTTCAGACAACAGCCCCCTCCAGTGATAAACCCCACCTGTAGGGCTATAGGGGTTTGAAGCCCTGGCGTGGAACCTATGTTATGCCGTCACACTGTGCATAGGGATGAATGCAGGGGGCTGCGCCTTGTGGGTTCCAGCTGGAAAGTGTGAGGCTTTAATGAGATGATTCCCAACTGACACAAGCCAACATGATCCCTTTCTACGTGCAGGGACGCCCAGCTGACATGTGGTTGGCCAAGGAGCTTTGTAAGCAGCTGAAAGGCTTTGAAAATCTCAGGAGACTGATTCCCAGCAAGGCAGTCTTAATGTCCTGGGGTGGAATGACTCAGCTGATTGTGAGTGATTGAACCTGCTCAGGTAGCTGCCTGAACTGATCAGTTACAGTCAGTGAGGTGTTGTGAGGGGAACTCAGGAGCATGCTCCAGGTCAGGGAGAGCCATTTCCTCTCTCAGGAAGGCTGACCTTGGTGGTCCACGTCCCATCTTCATGTGTTTGGACCATCTTTTCAGGTACCTAAGAAGGGGTCCGGAAGAGCCTGGGTCGTAAGTGTGGGGTGTCATGGGTGGTGAGGGGCTGCCATGCTCAGCTTGGGCAGCAGGTCCAGAGACATTGGGGCTTGCTTGGCTGCATGACACAAAGGTCCATCCCAAGAGCTTTCCCTTCCCAGCGGCTCTTTGACTGTAAAATGTGATAACAGATGAGGAGGCAGGGCAGCTGGGGACAGATGGTGTCCTCTGAGGGGTCCTTGAAGCCTTGCACAGCCCTCACTCCTCAGGTGCCCGGAACGGGGCTCGAGGAGCTGATTCTTCCCTCAGCCTCCTATCTTCCTCTCCTGCTTCTCCCTGAGGAAATATTTCTAACATTTTGTAAAGGTTTTTTTGTGAGAGATGAATTGTAGTTTTCTTGTAGTATCTTTGTCTAATTTTGAAACCAGGGTAATGGTGGCCTTATAAAATGAACTGAAAAACAGCTAGTGTAAAACTAGCATCATTATTATTATTATTTTTTTGCGGTACGCGGGCCTCTCACTGCTGTGGCCTCTCCCGTTGCGGAACACAGGCTCCGGACGCGCAGGCTCGGCGGCCACGGCTCACGGGCCCAGCCGCTCCGCGGCATGTGGGATCTTCCCGGACCGGGGTACGAACCCGTATCTCCTCCATTGGCAGGCAGATTCTCAACCACTGCGCCACCAGGGAAGCCCAAAACTAGCATTATTTATGCCTTAGGGGTACGAATATCTCCTCCATTGGCAGGCAGATTCTCAACCACTGCGCCACCAGGGAAGCCCAAAACTAGCATTATTTATGCCTTACATGATTGATAAAATTCACCAGTGAATCCATTAGGCCTAGAGTTTTCTTTCTTGGAAAGTTTTAAATTATGAATTCAGTTTCTTTTGTAGACAACAGGCTGTTTAGGTTTTCTATTCTTGATTTAGTTTTGGTAATTTGTATCTTTCAAAGTATTTGTTCATTTCATGTAAGTATTCCAATGTACTGGCATGAATTTTTTGATAAAATTCCCTTATTATCAGTTGTCTATGGTAATGCCCCTAATTTCATTCCTTACACGGGTAAATTGTATTTTCTTCTTTTTTAAAATCAGTTTATTTTATCCATTTATTGTGCTTTTCAAAGAACCAGCTTTTGAATTCATTGATTTTCTCTACTTTTTTTGATTTTCTGTTTCACTTTATATTTCACTGATTTCTGTTATTATTATTTCCTTATTTCTACTTCCTTTAGATTTAGTTTGATATTTTTTCCTAGTTTCTTAAGTTGAAACTTAAATCACTGCTTTGAAACTTTTCCTCTTTCCTAAAATGATCATTTAATTTAATGATATAAAATTCCCTGCAAGGCTTTAGCTATGTGCCTCATATTTTCGTATGTGGTATTTTCATTTTCATTCAATTGAAAATATTTTATAATTTGCCTGTGATTTCTCTTTGACTATGAGTTTTTTCCAAGTGTGTTGTTTAGTTTTCACATATTTGGGAAGCGTCCAGATATCTTTCTATAAGTTTAATTTTGTTTTGTTCAGAGGACATGCTTTGTATGCATTCAGTCCTCTTAAATTTCTTTTGATTACGGACCAGAATATGGTCTGATTTGATGAATGTTCTGTGTACACTTTAGAAGAATGCTTAGTCACCTAACATGGAATAGAATGTTCTATACTTGCCAGTTTGGCAAAGTTGATGGTGTTGTTCAATTCATCTATATCTTTATGTTTGTTCTATCAGTTTTTGAGAAAATGGTATTGGACTATATAATTGAGTTAATTTCACTTTAATCAACTAATTGTGAGGTTGTTACAAGGACTCACAGGTCTCAAACAGTTTCTACTCACAAAACAACTTTATTATTGAAGGTCCCTAACCATTATCAACCTGTCTGTAAGCGAAACACTTAGTACCAGGAAGCCCAAGGTCTCTCATGATGGAGATTTTTTAGAGTATGCTGATTTTGTAGGCATATTCTAGTTATGTGACCAGCCCTAGTGGAGCCCCTGATTATCACTACCATTTACTGAAACCAGGTGCAAATCATAAATCCAATTAGTATTTCTAAACAGTATTGTCAAGCTATTAAATCCTGTTCTGGAACAACTCACAGACACATGGTTGCAGAATATTATTTATCTTTACAATAGGTTCCATAGCATTGCCCAAGGGTCAGTAGCTCTGGAGATAAGCATGGGATCAATCCAGGCCAGCTGAAATAAATCCACCCTGTACCAGTGAGGTATAGGTATCAATTTAAGGAGACAATTAAACTAACACAATTTCTGTGCAAATTTTACCATATTTTTGCACCAACTTAACTCTTTTCTTACAGTCTTTGCCTACTGTAGTTTGAACTTTATTATAAGCTTATGCTTATAGCTTATAATAAATAATTAATACATTATTAATGAGATAGAAGTCCTCTTCAGGCCACTATCTTCCATTGAAATTGCATCCTAGGCAGATTTTCACTCAGTTTCCTAGTACATTTGATCAACTATGTCTGTATTATCATGTCTTATTTTCACCTATCAAATTGACTTTACCAGTGATCTCAGAATTGTACCAAATTGCACCATTTCTATGAATATTAAAAGTATAATTACAAAACAAAGCAGAAATTATGACTGTATTATTGTTACTTCCCAATAGAAATAACTATTTTCTGTGTGCCAAATATTATTATGTACACAGTTATTAACCAAAAATGATGTGTTAGTGAAATATGGAGTTCTAGGTGTTCTGAGTGAAGGTACCTTCCTTCATCACACAGGATCAAATCAAAATGGGATTCAAATGGAAGAGGCTTTTAAGAAAGCCCCTTAACTGTCTTTTGGTAGTATTCATGTAAAAGTTAAAGATTTTTCTATACTCACAAGTTGTACAATTGAGCTATCTTATTCTGGTCCATTGATGTTGCCAGAGCTGTTAAGAAGACTATGTAAGGGGCTTCCCTGGTGGCGCAGTGGTTGAGAGTCTGCCTGCCAATGCAGGGGACACGGGTTCGTGCCCCGGTCTGGGAAGATCCCACATGCCGCAGAGCGGCTGGGCCCGTGAAGCCCGTGTACCACAAAAAAAAAAAAAAAGAAGAAGAAGACTGTGTAAAATATACTCCCCGTTTGGAAACTTGTGTTAATAAGGGGATCCATATAGTTCCATGAATGGACTACCTGTGTTTTGGCAGTTGTATACCAGGCCAATGGGATTGGCTTTTTTTTTTTTGGTCTCCATTTGAAATAGTATATCTACAACTCCTGCTTGTGCTATAGTACAAAGCTTTTTCTTCACTGTTCTGTTCAGGCTTGTTGTCTTAACTGTTCCATTTGTAAAAACTATTTAGTTAAAACTGCATCATCAAACTAAACAGCTTGATGTCTACCTCATAAAATTTGAATACTCCCCAAGCCACCTTTTTTTGCAGGGTCTTTTTTTTTTTGGAGAACTCTCTTAATTAAAGCAAATTCTGTTCATCTAAACATTCCTAGGCTTTCTCTTATTCCCCATAAAGCACTCTTTGGTCTGGTAGTAAATGTTCTTTTATCCATCATGTATGTTGTTCCTACTATGCGCTAATTGCCTATGTGTAATTGGGAAACATATCTTGTAACCAAACACGCCCTGTTTCCCAGGACAAAGTCATATGGGAAATGAGTACTCCTATATATACCTTTGTGGATACCAGAATGTCCTCTATAGGTAGTCTCTCTAAATTGCAGATATTGTATCTCTAGTGTATGAAACCACTAGGTTAGCTGTGTGGATTGATCAACCTCAATAACACAAATATTCTTTTAGTTTTTCCTTAAAGGTATTGGTGTATAATACTATGACACTAGGCAATTAATGCCTACCATTATAATATTTTCTTAACATTTCATTAAAATTTATAGGTACACAATTATTTTCAGTTCTAACACAAAACGGAGTGCATGATGTTTGACCTAGGGAAAG
>NW_006791676.1:394071-413119 GCF_000442215.2 Lipotes vexillifer
GGGAAAGAAATTCTCATAGGTATCTTCTCATTTGGCGTCCTAGTAGTAAATATAACCTGTAAAATGAGAGCCAAAGACATACCATGTTAGTGTTGTTCCATTTAGACATCAGGAGGATTTCTGTGATTTCACTGGAGCATGTGACATAAGCCATTCCAATAACGATGTTGCTTTATGCTGTCTCGCAGGTCATGGCATTTTATTCTAGTAAGGATGGAGCATAGGTAGAAAAAAATGTATCATTCTTACCAGCTTCTGAGTCAAAACTAAGAAAGAAAATTATTTTTTGGCTTTAAGTCTTTCTCAAGATACCAAAATAATGTTTGATGTTCCCTTATGAATAATTCCTTTGTTAATTCCTTTACCCTCAGTGATTATTTTACATTCTTTCCATTTATTTTAACCCAAACTTTTTCTCCCCATGTAAGCACTCAGGTTTGGCCTCTGTGCTGACCCACACGACGGGAGGAAATATGTGCCTTGCTAGTGCCTCTCTCTCTACCAATTGCCGTTTATTTGAAGGAGGATTAGAAAAGTGTAAGCTTATGGACTATCTACCAGGTAGTAAGTCACTTGTTCTTGTTGAAGCCAGTTTGTGCTTTATATATTTTGAAGATTAGTTGCATATATATTTAGGATTTTATGTCTTTTGATAAATTGAGATAATTGGCATACAGCACTGTATAAGTTTAAGGTCGGCATAATGACTTGACTTGCATATGTTGTGAAATGATTACCACGATACGTTTAGTTAACATGTATCATTTCATACAGATAGAAAAAAAGTTTTATTATTTTTTTTGCGATGGGAACTTTTAGGATCTACTCTCTTAGCAACTCTCAAATATACAATACAGCAGTCAACTCTAGTCATCATGTTGTACATTACATCCCTAGTATGAGTACTTATTTATCTTATAACTGGAAGTTTGTGTCTTTTGACCACCTTCATCCAATTCAATTATGAGTTGACCCTATAACATTATGAAACATCACTATTTATCCTTCATAATATTCCTTGCTCTAAAACTTTTATCTAATTATTTTTATAGCCATTCCAACTTTGTTTTAACTTGTGCTTATGTGGTATATCACTTCGTGTCCATTTACTTTTTTTTTTTTTTTTAACATATCTTTGTCTTTAACTTAAAGTAGATTTCTTGCAGACAACATATAGTCGAGTCTTATTCTTCTTCATTTTACAGTTGGAGCACTTGGACCATACTCATTTGATGTAACTGTCAGTATAGTTGCATTTACATCTATGATCTTCCTCTTTGTTTTATGTTTTGTCATGTGTTTTTTCTCTCTAGTTGGCAAAACATTTTGCTTATTTAAATTCTCCTAAAATATAAAAAACAGAATGGTTTGCTGAAATACAGTTTTTGGCAGTAAGTAAAGGTTACATTAAAGAACATTAAACGCCTAGTTTCCATAGCAGCTTTCATTTTTCTCTAAGAAGAAAGTTCATTTTCCTACAGAGACGTTCATTTAGATATGTATTCTACTGCACATAAAAGTTTTTTCTAAAGTGCCAAAACTCAAATAATTTTCATTATTTCAGAGTAGAATTATAATAAGCAGAAGAATACATCAACTTAAATACTCAAGGTCATCTCAAATCCTGAAGAGTCCCTGGGTTCTGTGATAGGGAATTATTTTGATAGCAAACACTTGGACTGAAATCCAAGCAATATGCTCTAAATCTTTATCTTCTGATTCTTAATTCTTTAAAATATAGTAACAGATTGCTTAGTCATATCTAATTATGTGGTCAAAAGACCTGAGAGTGTTTTGTAATGACTTGTTTTAAAAATTCTTACATAAACTTCATTTGTCAATTCTTTATTCCACCATCTATATTTTTCTTTGCTTTGTATGTCTTTTTTTATTTCCACCAATTCCCAAGGATAACCCTTCAAAAAACTATTCGTCCTGTTGTTTGGTTGGAGGTAAATTGCCGCCATAATCATAAGGTCTGTGGCTGTCTAGAGTGTCAGTCTGGCAAGCCAGATGGTCTCCAGTGGTCAGAGCAGTGCAGCAGGGAGTGGTCTGGTCACTCTTCATTCCCACCAGGCTCAGGGGCCCCAGCATCATGACACTGAAGCCACTGAGCCACAGTGCCGTGGACTTAAGATAATCAGAACATCATCTCTTGTGTTCCGATGGGCATAGATAGTATCAAATATATGTGTCCACATAATTCCAGACAAATAAAGGTGCTGGTAAACAGTTGGATCACAGGAGCCCTTGGTAGCAGACCATCTAAGTAATGTTCCCCAATTAAATGTCAACCCCGAGGCTAGTTGAGGCCTTCCACTGATGCAGAACATATTTACAATTGCAAGAATCCCTCGTGTTGCCATTATGTAGCCATATCCACTTTTCTCCCATCTCTAGCCTCTCCTTAACCACTGTCAACCACAAATCTGTTCTCCATTTCTATAACTTTGTCTTTTCAAGAATGTTGCATAAATGAGATCATACATTTTGTACTTTTTGATATTTTTTTCACTCAGCATAAGCCTCGGGTTTCATTCAGGTTTCCTTATGTCAGGTAATTCTAACATTTCTGTCAGTTTGGTCTTGGCATCTAACAATTGTATATTCTTTTAAAATTCAGTCTGGCATCTTCCTTGTTCTTGGTATGAGGAGTGATTTTTCAATTGAAATCTGGACGTTTTCATATTATGGTCTCAGACTTTGGATCTTATTTAAACTTCTGGTTTACTTTGCTTTTTCTGTTTCATCAGAGAAAGGAGGGGAATGTTGCCTCATTACTTCCGGTTGGAGATACAAGTACAGGTTCCCCACTTGGTCTTTACTGACAACCAAAGGAGTGGAGGCTCCTTGTTTCTCTTTGGTGGGTATGTGAGTTTGAGCTCCCCCTATGGAGTCCACTGACATTGTGGTGGGATGGCCTCATTACCACTGTGTGACAGTCCTGAGTCTCCACTGGGCCTGCTATGACACCTGTGGGAGGGGCCCCTTGTTACTGCTGGGTGGCTGTGAAAGTCTAAGCTGTGGTATCCATTAACTCTGGGGAGCTCATTACCAGATGATGGTGATGAAAATCTTAACTCCTTACTTGACCTTCTCTGACACTACCTCAGAGAGGTTGTTAGAGCACTTCATTACAGCCTCACAAGAGTGGAAGTCTAGGTTTCCCACTCAGACTTTGCTGCTGTGGATGGGGTAGGCCATAGGTTTTTTTTTTCGGTTTTGTTTGGAGTAGATTACTTATTATCTAGGCATTTTCTTCTTCTAGATTGCCCTTTCCTGGTACCTTGGCTAGAGAGAATAGGCTCTTATGGGTACTTTTTTTGTCTGCACTCTTTGGCTTTTGTAGGCTACCAGCTTCTTCAAGTCTGAGATACGAGCAAAAAGAAATCCCAGAGAACTCACCATCCTGCTGTCCCTCAGGTCCTGAAGTCCCTGCTGCTCTACCTTCTTCTTTCTGCCTTTCAGAGTCTTCTTAGAGTTTCTCTTTCTCTCTCTCTCTCACACACACCGTCTATCATCTATTTATTTATCTACCTGTCTATCGATCTAACTATCTTAGTTTTCTAGAACTGTCTTAACTAAGTACCATATACTGGCTGGCTTAAACAACAGAACTTTATTTTCTCACAGTTCTGGAGGCTAGAAGTCCACGACCAGGGTGTCAGCAAGTTTGGTTTCTTCTGAGGCTTCTCTCCTTGGCTGGTAGATGGCTGCCTTCTTGCTGTGTTCTCACATTGTCTTGCATATATCTGGTGTTTGTGTGTCTAGATTTCCTTTGCATGAGGGTACTAGTCACATTAGTTTAAAGCTAACCATAATGCCCTCATTTTAACTTAATCATCTCTTTAAAGGCTGTATCTCCAAATACAATCATATTCTGAGGTACAGGGGTTTAGGGCTTCAAAATATGAATTTGGGGGAACACAGTTCATACCATAACACTCTCTTATTGTCTCTCTCTCTCTCTCTAGGTATGAACGTATGTGATACACACACACACACACACACTTCACACATAAACACACACACAATCTAGGAATTTAGCTGTAGTTAGAGGAGGGAATAAGGAAAAGTATATGTACTCTATCTTCCCAGAAGTGGAAGTCTTTATTGTTATTTGTCTTAATGTCATCACTCTAAAGATGTCATTACATTCTGGTCTCCACTGTATTTAGTGAAATGTCAGCCAACATTTATAGAGTTGTATCTCTCTTTGTAATATATATATTTTTTCTTCTGATTTCCAACAGTTTGATTGTATGTCTAGATACAGTCTAATTTGTGTTATTCTACTTTGTATTTGTTGAGCTCTTTATTGGTTATGTTCTTCACCAAATTTTGAAAAAAATTAGCTCTTAAATCCTCATGCATTTTTTCCGTCCTATTTTCTCTCTCAAGTCCTTTAGGAACTCCAATTACACATAACAGATTACTTGATTTTGTGTCACAGATCATTGATGCACTTTTGTTTTCTTGTTATTTTCCTTTCTCTATTTTTCAGATTAGATAATTTCCATTGAACGTTTTCTATATACATTGATCCTTTCTTTGGCCATTTCCAACCATCTGTTGATCAGTTTCAGTGAACCTTTTATTTCAGGTACTGTGCTTCTAAACTCTAAAATTTCTATTGGGTTATTTTTTTATATTTCCCATTTCTCTACTGAGATCCTCCAGATCTTCACTCATTTTGATAATAGTTCCCATTTGATTTTTGAATATGTTTTAAATACCTACTCTAAAGTTCTTTTCTAGAAATTCCAACTTCTGGATTATCTGGAAATCTGTTTTTATTGACTTTTACAAAAACAAAATATGGGCCACATTTCCCTACTTTTAAAAACATATCTAGATATTTTAGATAATAATAGAATTCTGGATTCCATTAACTTCCTCTGAAGAATGTTGATTTTTGTTTTTCAGACAGTAAATTATTGGCTGCTAATCTTGAATTATGGAGGCTTGGTTTTATGCTTTATTAGAAGAGATCTCTTTTTGTTTTATCTTTGTTCAAGATAGATATTTTAGTCCTGCTACATCATCTGTAGCCTTAAGGCATGATCTTATGATGTTTCACTGAGAAGAACCCAAACTCAAAATTTTATCTTTCTTCTGTGGGAAGAAACTGAGGCATCTGTCCAGTTAATTCAGCCTTACACTTGATGACTTCCACTTTTATCATTGGAGCCTTCTTCATACGTGCACAGTTTAGGGCACAGTCAACGATATGAGGATGGTTATATGCAGGTTTGGGACCTATTCTTTCAGTGTCCTCTTTTTTCCCAGGATTTTTACTCTCAGTTTCCATCAACTCTAGCTTCTGAAACCTTAAACCACTGAGGCAGCAGTTTTCTGCTTGAGTTTAGTCACTTCATGCCATGTGGACTGGAATATGGTATAGTGAAAGGTGGAATTCACTTTTAAAATATAATTTCTCTTAATTTTATGTTTTTATTTGATTGCCCATGCCTTCAAATAGTTACCTAAAAAGTATTTTACTTAGAGTTTATAATTGTTATCTGGGAGATCGTGAAGTTATATCAGTAAAAGCTACTCCAACATACCAAAACCAAAACTTTTCTTAATTTATATTTGTAAGTAAAAGAAAATAACCCAATTAAAAAATGAAAAGAAGACAGAAGGAAATATAAATGATAGCAATTTACTGGCTTATTAGAATGGTATATGTAAAGTGCTTTCTAGTGGGTTTTTGAGTTTTAGCCATTTGGTTTTGTTTTTATTTGGATAAATAGTAAGAATTTCAAGTAGTTCAATCGAACTATGAAAAATGTCGACAAAAACAGAAAAAAGTCAAAGAAATATGGAATTTGACTTTATAGCTCCATGCTAAAATTGGATTTTTAGGCTGAGTCTCACACCAAGTTTGCTAATTCTAAGGTTACATGGAACAATTTCAGTTACTATGTCTAAGACTTCAAAGGAGAAATAATGAAGAATTTTAATGTTTTTTATCAGATTCTGTAAAAAGCAAGATTTCTTATGATTAGCAAAATTATACTATCAATAATAAAATTTCAGGCAGTGATGATGGTGTGCAACTGCATTTGCTAAACATATAACAAGTACATGTTTAGGGGATATTCATGAGGAACGATTGGTGTCGACGGATGTAATTTTATGTTCTTTTTCAAAATCCTTCTTAAATTCTTCAAAATACTTGCAAACAGCTTTAACTTCCAGAGAGTAGAGTAATCAGCTAGTTCACCTTGAGTGGAAAGGGAGACTCAGTTTCATAAAGCCAAATTTGTACTCTTGTGATTTCTGGGCAATTTTCTTTTGGTTCCATATAAAATTTCAGGGATCAAAATTAATTTTTCCTTATAGCTATCCCTATAAAATTTGTCCTAGTAAGTATAATTAAATAGAAATACAGTTATGTTCAAAGAATGAAATAATAATTATCTCAGCCTAAACATTGAATTTTCTAACTATGCCAGCATTGTAGCCTATCTTTTCTATTATTTAAGCTTGGTCCTTTTTCCTTAAACCCTCTTTTTCTTATTGAGCTTGCAAATACATGGAAAGGCTGCCTCTAGGAGGATTAAAAATAATTTTCTGTGAAAATACTTTTACACAATTAGGCTCTTCTTTTAAAGATAAGTATTAAGAATTATGTGCACAATTATAGTCCTTTAAGCTAAGCTACTATACCCCATTGGATAAATCTGTATTCACACTTTATTTTTTCAACCCAATATTGTTTACAAAATAGACCAGAAATATTATGCAATTCAAGTTTGAAATACATGTTATCTATAAGAAAAAAAATGAATGTTATTAAATCGGTTATTCATAAAATTTTGTTTATATTTTTTCTTTTTTATTTGTATACATATTTTTATTCCTAACAGTTGTCTTTTTTGGGGGGATTTCTATGCAAAATAGAGTTCAAATAGTAACACTAACTCAAAATGGTGCTGACTGAGAACTTTTCAGTATCAGTCAATTAGATCGGATATTTGGATACTGTCTCTCTATGTGGCTCCATTATAGCATTTCTCTCTGTGAAGATGGGAATGAGTGTTTATTAGTATTTATCTTACATACAGTGTGTATACATGTGTGTGTCTTTCTCTTACTTAATCATATGCCTCTTGCTCTCCCTCTCTCCCCGACTCCCCCTCCCACCTTAGTCTATCATTTCAATTTCATAAGTGTTTATTTCGCTACTGGCCTTCTTTCTAATTCATCACACTTTCTGGGTAGATGTTCATCATTTGCCTCCCTCCACTAAGTACAAGTCTTATTTTCAAATCCTGTTTACTGTCAAATATTTTGCCCCTGCTTGTCAAGCAGGTAGAGTAATATTGAACTTCCTGGTATTTCTTTTACACCTACTGGTTCAAGAAACAAAGACAGAAGGAATGCATTGGGTGAAGAAAAGTGTACACATATAACTGTGGGCTCTTTTGGGGAATTGTAGTGTCAGGTCTTCATCTTTCTTAATATTTATTGTGCTTGTCGCTGCTTCTGCTAAAATGTATCTACAGTTTTCAGTAATTTGTATCTTGAACTCATTGCACTATATGGGACACAAAGGATTATCGTTATGTTTTGGCTCTTAACTCCTACTGTCTCCTACTATGCATGTTAGTGACTGTTCTGTTTTATATTTTGGAATAGTTTAACACATATTTTATCTAAGATACCTAAAATGCTTGTGCTATTTATATAATAACAGTTACACTAATAAAATTAAGTAACAGCAGAATTTGATTGAATATGTTTTGGTCATATTACCTATTCCTGCCACCTATCTGTCGGATAATATTTGCTCAATTTTGAGTTGCATTTATACAGTGTGATTGAATATTTTTCACACAAGTGCTGCATACAATATGGCATTTTGTTAGCTGTAGCTTCCTCAGGTTTAAGGGGGTCAAGTGTATTCAATTCACCCACAGGTGCATGCCATTTATTGTAATTTATTTGCCAAAGGGCTGCCTGCCAGAGCTAAAGTCACATTCATCTTCTTGTTCAAATCCTCTAAATTTGTTGAAACATTTAAGAGGCAATGTCAACAATGATTCAGTTTAAAAAATCACACCAAGAGATGTTTGGCATGGTGTACAATCTAGGTTGCAGTTAGGTTTTATCGCTTGTTTATGGGCCAAATCAACTCCATCTCTACTGTCTTATGTTGAGTAGGATGTCAAAGGCGTGTTCTTCAGAAGAAAGAGTAATGGATTAATAGTCAAGAGACCAGGAGTGGCAGCCCTTATGCTATTCACTTTCCAACATTAGTGTATACCAAACCACTAATGATTTACACAATTTGTTCACTTTCTTAGCAGTATGAGACTATGAACCCATGACTGTAGTTACACCTTAAAATTAATTATTCACAGATGGTGTAAACATTTTACTAAGGGGAGTCTAGAACAACAAGGTTGAAGATATTAAATAGTCTTAAATAAAGTAAAAGTTCTTAGTGTGTAAGGCTGAAGAGAGACTAGCATATACTAGTTGGATAATATTTGCTCAATTTTGAGTTGCATTTATACAGCGTGATTGAATATTTTTCACGCAAATGCTGCATACAATATGGCATTTTGTTAGTTGTAGCTTCCTCGGGTTTAAGGGGGTCAAGTGTATTCAGTATAGCATATACAGTAAGAAAGGGTTTTCTGTAGTTATCAAAAGAAAAGAGTTCTAAAAAGCTTTTCTTGACAGATGTGAAAAATGATTTTTATTTAGTATTCCTAAACAATGATTAAGGAAGAAATGATGAAATATCTATAAATTCAAATTTTAAAAATAGGAAAATATAAAGAGATTAGTGTTGAACATTGAGTTGGAAATCATCAGCATCCCTACCAAATTATCAGTCACTGATCTCCTGTTTGGACTCTGGGAATGATGAGAAACTCATGATCTCATGAGCAAGCCTATACCCTCATTAGACAAATTTAACTGTCATTTAAAAAACTGTTAGCCAACATTTATTTCTATAGAATTTCCATGTACTGATAAACTTATGAGAATTAAAAGCAAATGTCAAGCTAAAACTATCATTCCTTACCATAATATATACTTTATTATTTGATTTTTTTGAAAAGTAAAATTCTGCTTTATTTTTAACTGCATGAGGACACTGACATGAAAATAAACAGGAAAGGAAATAAGACTGTGACTTTCCAATTTCATCCAGGTTGGGCTTGGTTTAAGTCTGAGTTGAAGTTATACATGTTTCTTTATTGTGACCTATCTTACTGATAAAGAATTCCATAATTTTTCATCCCTTTACTAAATAAGTATAAAGATACTAAATGTCAATCTTCTTGCTAGTTTTTTTTTTTTTTTTTTTTGCGGTACGTGGGCCTCTCACTGTTGTGGCCTCTCCCGTTGCGGAGCACAGGCTCCGGACGCACAGGCTCAGCGGCCATGGCTCACGGGCCCAGCCGCTCCGCGGCATGTGGAATCCTCCCGGACCAGGGCACGAACCTGTGTCCCCTGCATTGGTAGGCGGACTCTGAACCACTGCGCCACCAGGGAAGCCCCCTTCTTGCTAGTTTTAAGATATAGCTCATAAGTCTGTTGCAGGAAGGGGGACCTCTTCCAGGGCCCAAGAGTGAGCTCTTGTCTAACACTTGGAAATGAATTGTCCAAGGAGACACAGGTACTGACAAAGCAAAAGACTTTATTGGGAAGAGGCGCCAGGGTAGAGAGCAGCAAGGTAAGGGAACCCAGGAGAACTGTTCAGCTATGTGGCTTGAGGTCTCAGGTTTTATGCTAATGGGGTTAGTTTCCAGGTTGTCTCTGGCCAGTCATCTTGCTTGGCCCATATTTGGTCTGACTCAGGGTCCTTCTAGGTGGCACATGCATCTCTCAGCCAAGATGGATTCCAGCATGAGGGTTTCTGGAAGGTTGGCAGGACATATCATCTCTTCCCTCCTCCTTTCGGCCCCTCTCGAATTCTCCAGGTTAGTTTTTGGTGGCAGCACTGTGTTCTTTATCAGGACCTCCTGTTGTGAGACAACTCAGGAAAGCAGTTATCATCCTGCCTGGCCAAGGCGGGCAGTTTTGGTCAACGGTTCCCTAACAATTCTGTTATCAATCTTGAAATGTACCTTGAGGCCTTATTTTTTGGGATGTGTGTACAGCTAATTTAACTTAGCTCAGTTATTAAACATGGTTTGCTGACTCTTCTAAGCCTTTTTTTTTTTTTAACCTTTCTCGACTGATAATAAAGTGACTTTTTGATGGTGGCTCAAGTGGTGTGCAGGGGTGGATTACACTGTCCTTCCCCTCTTTCCTCATCACCTGCTTCCATCCATTAGTCTCTAAATAAATATCTGTTATTCCTTAGAACATTCCAGGGGTATTCTTTTTGGGATTTCCAAAAAGTCCTCTTAGCATCATTCTTTCCTACCCAGTTCTGAATAACTTGAGAAATAAAAAAAGAATGATAGTATGGGAGCCAAAATATTGCCTTTGTTACTGATAATGAACAGATTTTGGTAGTAGATCTGTTCATTTGGAAAACTAATGTTCCTATCACCCCTGCCCTGCAGGTTGCTGGCAACACTGGATAATTGGAAGAGGCCACCATCCCAAAGAGTGTTTCTGCAGCTGACAGCTTCCTCCCAAGAGGAAGGAAGGCAGAGGTGAGTCAAGTGCCTGGTTAATTGCCTCAAATTTACACATCAAACAGATCATCTCACTTTCCTAATGACAAAGAGAGGTGACCAGTTTGTTGAGAAAAAAATTCTTCCTCACGTCAGATAAGAGTGGTGCTGGGGGAAATGTTCCCAATTAACGTACTCAGTGAGAAGATATGGTGGGGCGGGGTCTTTCTCTGATGGTCACAGAAGCTTCAGAGCACCGTTTTCTTCCAGAAGTCCCCTGTTCCAAAGGGATATCAGGTGAGGTTAAAACATACTAGTTGACACTATTTTTTTACACTGTTTTGACTAGTTTTTCTTCTAGCTTATACAGTTTTTTCTTCTAGGGGCTGTCACAAGCACCCAAAACTCCTCAGCAAGTACCTGGCATTGCCACTGTGTTCCAACACTTATGCTTTTGTAGCCATTTACTCATGGTTACTTACTTCCTTTATTGTTTTGTATTAAGATCACATTTTAAAAATCTCTATTTATTTATAATGAAGTATTTATATCATGACTTCCTTAGAGCAAGAGAGGTTCTTAGTAAACATCACCCTATACTCACATTTTAAACAAAAAGAAACTGAAGTCAAGAGACACAGACTTACATGAGGTCTCAAAATTAAGGTAAATAACCACTTTTTAAAAGAAAACAACCACGTCCTGATTATAAAATATGTTAAGTGACTAGAATATATATACTTTTGAATATATTTATTTTATAAATGTATATCTCAGTTGATACTTACAACTCTGGAGGTATGTAATATTATTGTCCTAACTTTCTAGATAAGGAACTGAGGTTCAAAGGAATTATGCTGGTGTTAGAATAGTTGCTTGGATTTGTAATATAAGAAAGAGCTGCAGTATATGAATTTTATCAAACTGGTGTTCAACTAATTTTTCATTTCATTAATGTAGCCTATTTGGAGACTTTCTAGGATTCATTAGCGCAAATCACATTGCTCTCAGCTTCCTATACATTAGGTTTTGGTGAGTTTAGCTTTCTTAGAGTAGCCAATCAATTACTACTAATTCAACTGCTTTCCAGCTTTCAAAATTCGGTTGCTGTTTTCTACTCTACTGTTCTTTGGCTTTTTAATTTAACGTTCCTTACTTGTAATTTAGTGAGATTTTAGTAGGGAGCAGAAGGAAGGAGGTGGGTTCAATCTGTCTACTTTAACCAGAAACTATACTTGGTGAAGATTTTGGTTTTGATTAATTTAAGCCAATAAACTAAACTCATATATTCTTCAACATAAATTATTTTTTCATATGTTCCCCATATTTTGCCTCTAGGTATTTAAAGAATTTGTTATTTTATACCTATTGTATATTCTAAGAAAGCATTATTAGTAAAACAGAAGTTAATAATTTTCTGATATTTATGTGCCCAGACAATTAGAGAATTCTCTTAGTAATTTCAAACTGCTTAGTCTTCCAGATAGGTAATAAATCCTTTGTTAATGATGCTTTACTCTTGAAATGCACTTTTTTTATCTGATATTCAATGAGATATAGACAATCAACTGAGTTATGAAATAAACACCTTCCACACCTTTATTTGTACTTAAACAAATTACACAACATTGGAATTAGTTGTGCCTTTAAACTTTGAATATATTGTTTATAAAATTGTCTACCTCTGGAGAGCATTCTTGAATTGATATCTGACTTTTAAAAATTTTGCTGTTTTATTATCTCTTTTTCTCTCTCTCTGTATAAATAATACAAATATATTTATACAATATATAAATGTATTTGATATATTTCATATATAATTATAGAAAAGTTTTCATTTTACTCAAACTTAATATTCTGCATATAATTATGTAAAATATAAATTAAACTTTTCATAGTATCTTGCCTATACTTTTTTACTTTTTTGAATTTTATTTTAATTTTTTTAATACAGCAGGTTCTTATTAGTTATCTATTTTATAAATATCAGTGTATATATGTCAATCCCAATCTCCCAATTCATCCTACCACCCCTGTCCCTGCTTTCCCCCCTTGATGTCCATACGTTTGTTCTCTACATCCATGTCTCTATTTCTTCCTTGCAAACTGGTTCATCTGTACCATTTTTCTAGATTCCACATAAATGTGTTAGTATACAATATTTGTTTTTTTCTTTCTGACTTACTTCACTCTGTATGACAAACTCTAGGTCCATCGATGTCTCTACAAATGACCCAATTATGTTCCTTTTTATGGTTGAGTAATATTCTTTTGTACATATGTACCACATCTTCTTTATCATTCATCTGTCGATTTCTTTATGATTTCTTTCTTTCTGCTAACTTTGGGTTTTGTTTGTTCTTCTTTCTCTAGCTCCTTTAGGTATAAGGTTAGATTGTTTATTTGCGATTTTTCTTGTTTCTTGAGGTAGGATTGTATTGCTATAAATTTCCCTTTTAGAACTGCATTTGCTGCATTCCATAGGTTTTGGATGGTTGTGTTTTTGTTGTCATTTGTTTCTAGGTATTTTTTGATTTCCTCTTTGATTTCTACAGTGATCTGTTGGTTATTTAGTAATGTGTTGTTTAACCCCATGTGTTTGTGATTTTTGGTTTTTTCCCCTGTAATTGATTTCTAATCTCATAGCATTGTGGTCAGAAAAGATGCTTGATATGATTTCAGTATTCTTAAATTTACCAAGGCTTGATTTGTGACCAAGTTGTGATCTATCCTGGAGAATTTTCCATGTGCACTTGAGGAGAAAGTGTAATCTGCTGTTTTGGATGGAATGTCCTATAAATATCACTTAAATCTATCTGGTCTATTGTGTCATTTAAAGTTTGTGTTTCCTTATTAAGTTTCTGTCTGGATGATCTGTCCATTGGTGTAAGTGAGGTGTTAAAGTCCCTGACTATTACTGTGTTACTGTCAATTTCCTCTTTTATAGCTGTTAGCATTTGCCTTATGTATCAAAGTGCTCCTCTTTTGGGTGCATATGTATTTATAATTGTTATATCTTCTTCTCAGATTGATTCCTTGATCATTATGTAGTGTCCTTCCTTATCTCTTGTAACATTCTTTATTTTAAAGTCTATTTTATCTGTTATGAGTATTGCTACTCCAGCTTTCTTTTGATTTCCATTTGCATGGAATATCATTTTCCATCCCCTCACTTTCAGTCTGTATGTGTCCCTAGGTGTGAAGTGGGTCTGTTGTAGACAGCATATATATGGGTCTTGTTTTGGTATGCATTCAGTGAGCCTCTGTCTTTTGCTTGGAGCATTTAATCCATTCACATTTAAGGTAGTTATCGATATGTATGTTCCTATGACCATTTTCTTAATTGTTTTGGGTTTGTTTTTGTAGGTCCTTTTCTTCTCCCGTGTTTTCCACTTAGAGAGGTTCCTTTAGCATTTGTTGTAGAGCTGGTTTGGTGGTGCTGAATTCTCTTAACGTTTGCATCTCTGTAAAGCTTTTGATTTCTCCATCGAATCTGCATGAGATACTTGCCAGATAGAGTAATATTGGTTGTAGATTCTTCCCTTTCATCAATTTAAATATATTGTGCCACTCCCTTCTGGCTTGTAGAGCTTCTACCGAGAAATCAGCTGTTAACCTTATGGGAGTTCCCTTGTCTGTTATTTGTGATTTTTCCTGTGTTGCTTTTAATACTTTCTCTTTGTCTTTAATTTTTGTCAGTTTGATTACTACGTGTCTTGGTGTGTTTCTCCTTGACTTTATCCTGCCTGGGACTCTCTGCGCTTCCTGGACTTGGGTGGCTCTTTCCTTTTCCTTCTTAGGGAAGTTTTCGACTATAATCTCTTCAGATATTTTCTTGGGTCCTTTCTCTCTCTCTTCTCCTTCTGGGGCCCCTATAATGCAAATGTTGTTGCGTTTAATGTTGTCCCGGATGTCTCTAAGGATGTATTCATTTCTTTTCAGTCTTTTTTCTTTATTCTCTTCCGCAGCAGTGAATTCCACCATCTGTCTTCCAGGTCACTTATCAGTTCTTCTGCCTCAATTAGTCTGCTATTGATTCCTTCTAGTGTATTTTTCATTTCAGTTATTGTATTGTTCATCTCTGTTTGTTAGCTCTTTAATTCTTCTAGGTCTTTGTTAAACATTTCTTGTACCTTATTGATCTTTGCCTCCATTCTTTTTCCGAAGTCCTGGATCATCTTCACTATCATTATTCTGAATTCTTTTTCTGGAAGGTTGTCTATCTCCACTTCATTTAATTATTTTTCTGGGGATTTATCTTGTTCCTTCATCTGGTATGTAGCCCTCTGCCTTTTTATTTTGTCTATGTTTCTGTGAATGTGGTTTTCATTCCACAGGCTTCAGGATCGTAGTTCTTCTTGCTTCTGCTGTCTGCCCTATGGTGGATGAAGCTACCTAAGAGGCTTATGCAAGCTTCCTGTTGGGAGGGACTGGTGGTGAGTAGAGATGGCTGTTTCTCTGATGGGCAGAGCTCAGTAAAAGTTTAATCCGATTGTCTGCTGATGGGTGGGGCTGAGTTCCCTCCCTGTTGGTTGTTTGGCCTGAGGCGACCCAGCACTGGAGGCTACAGGCTCTTTGGTGGGGCTAATGGCAGACTCCGGGAGGGCTCATGCCAAGGAGTACTTCCCAGAACTTCTGCTGCTAGTGTCCTTGTCCCCACAGTGAGCCACAGCCACCCCGTGCCTCTGCAGGAGACCCTTCAACACTAGCAGGTAGGCCTGGTTCAGTCTCCCCTGGGGTCACTGCTCCTTCCCCCTTCCTGATGCACACACTACTTTGTGTGTGCCCTCCAAGAGTGAAGTCCCTGTTTCCCTAGACCTGTCAAAGTCCCGCAATCAAATCCCACTAGGCTTCGAAGTCTGGTTCTCTGAGAATTCCCCCTCCTGTTGCCACACCACCAGGTTGGGTAGCCTGACATGGGGCTCAGAACCTTCACTCCAGTGGGTGGACTTCTGTGGTATAATTGTTCTCCAGTTTGTGAGTCACCCACCCAGTGGTTATGGGATTTGATTTTATTGTGATTGTGCCCCTCGTACTGTCTCATTGTGGCTTCTCCTTTGTCTTTGGATGGGGGGTATCTTTTTTCATGAGTTCCAGTGTCTTCCTGTTGATGATTGTTCAGCAGTTAGTTGTGATTCAGGTGCTCTCTCAAGAGGGAGTGAGCGCACGTCCTTCTACTCCACTGTCTCTTGCCTACGCTTGTAATTACATCTCCTGTTGATTGTATTATCTGTTTCTCTGTTTGATTAGATTTGCCAGATGGCTACATAATTTTTGGTGAAAAAATTCTCATTTGCATATCAATTTTACTGATTTTTACACATTTTATGTTTAATATTTTCCCTTGTAATTTCTTCATCATTTGTTAATTTAGTGAGTTGCATTTTTATCTCATTGATTTTAATTATTAATTTTCACAATACAATAATTTAAAGTTAAGAATTGACACATACAGCTTTGGGTACCTTTCATGTTTTTGTCAGGAAGTATGTTTTTTTCTGAATTTTCTGGAAATGTAATGATGGTTTTGTTTTGGGTTGAGTTGTGTTCTCCTCAAATTTTTGTGTGAAATTCTAACCCTCAGTGCCTCAGAATGTTCATCATTTGGAAATAAGAATGTTGTGGATGTAGTTAAGATGAGGTCATGTTGGAGTAAGGTGGGTCACTAATCCAATATGACTGGGGTCTTTTATAAAAAGAACCTCATGTGGAGGGATAGACATGCATACAGGGAGAGCACCACGGGAACATGAAGACAGAGATCAGGGCAATGCAAGTCCAGTCAGGGAACACCAGAGATTGCAAGCAAACCACCGGAAACTAGGAGGGAGGTATGGAATTGATTCTCCCGCACAGCCCTCAGAGAGAACCAGTCCTACTGACACCTTGATCTCAGATTTCTAGCCTCCAGAGCTGTAAGACAATACATTTCTGTTATTTAAACCACTTTGTAAACCACTTTGTAGTACTTTGTTAGGGCAGCCCTAGGAAACTAACATAATTACAATTTTCCTTATACTGTATAAGACCTTATACTGTAAAAGGATTTTTCCATTGCAAAAAAGCAGTTGTGAATTATTTTGAACTTTCCTGTTTAGACGAACACTAAATATCATTATTGTTAGAAATATCCCAAAGTCACTTGAAGTTTTGTTCTTTCAGAATATAAAATGTGATATATATCAACTTCTTTATTCAATAAATATTTATCCAGCTTATAAGGTACCAAGCATTGCTATAAGTGCTGGGGTAACTGTAGTGAACAAGTCACATAAGGCCTGTACTTATGAAACTTAATGTAAGTAACAGAGGAAAACACATAATAAACACATAAATAGATTTTCAGATTGTGTTACATCCTATGGAGGAAATATATAGTTGTATATTACAAAGTAAGAAGGGTAAGGCATGGAGAAGGGTTAAAGAAGGCCTGTCTAAAGAGATGCCATTCAAACCAAGACTCGAAGATTGTGAAGGAGCCAACCAGCTGGAATAGTGAGTGCACATTCTGAGCAGAAGCATTAGTAAGTGCATCTGCGAGATAAGAATAAATATGACCTGTTCAGAAAGGAGACCAGGTTGGCTGGAACAAGGTGGAGAGTGGTTAGAGAAGTAGACCAGGAACAAATCATGTACAGCCAGAGTGTGGACCCTGCTGTGGTTTGGCATCTAGTGTCCATTTCTATTTTTCCTGGTAAGGAAACACAATTGTTTCAGTCCTGTGCAGAATCTCAGCTTGGATCTCTCCACCCAACTTTCCCAGAGGTAGAAACTTGACTTGGGTAAGAAGCTTTCATGTTACTCTGTCATATACTTGTGACCAAATCAGAGGAGGAGCGATTCCTAAAGGTGAGACATACTCTCTTCTGCAGCATGAGAACCAGGCATTTCATCGTCGTGTAGATACCTAGTTATGATGCAGAGAGCCAGCCAAGAGTCAGAGAGTGGATTCTGTAGACATCATCTAAGTCCTTCACTCAGGGAACTCTGAAGCCAGATCTATCCTGATGGGACACATCTATTTTGAGTTGGGTTTTTGGTCTATTAAGGTCATAATAGAAGGAGGTTATATGTATTAATTCTTCTTTATTAATTATATTGTTTTAATCATTTTCATTTTTCTACTTATTTAGCCTTTGAATGACACCAGTATTTTTAAATCTCTCACTGCAGTTGTATTTCTGTCAACATTTCAATGTATATCTCTTCATTATAGTTTATACCATTTTTGATATAAAATGACCTGCTTTAACTGGTTTGTTTATTTTGCTTATTTTGGTCTGAGTTCCTGTTGCTAGTAGGAGAGGCCCAGCTTTGCTTTTGCTTTTTTAATTTTTTAATTTTTTACTTTTAGGCCATTACCCATTCTCTTGTTTTTATAATTTCTTTCTTTTTTTCTTTTATTCTTTTGTTCTTTTTGAAGTATTTCATGTGAATTGATTATTATTAGTTTTTTCTTTTCCTTTCTTTTTCTTTTTTTTTTAATTTTTCTTTTTCTTTTTTTAAATTTTTAAATTTTTATTTTTATTTTTAAGCAATCTGAATTCCTACCCTAATGTGCCAGGGCTTACATGCCCTGGTTCTTCAGTAACTTCTGACTTCATGGGCAGATATGATCAGTCTCATTGCTGTAGCTACCCTGGTCTTCTTGCTAATCTTTAAATACTCCTGACACATTTTCTCTTTAATATGTACCATTATCAAGCATACTTCATGTTTTACTTAATTTATCTTGTGGATCACCTGGTTCTCTTAGTAAAATGCAGCGCTATGAGGGAAGAGATTTCTGTCTGTTAATCACTCTATACATAGGACCTAGAATATTGCTCAGTGTATAAAAGGTATGTACAAATACTTGTGGACTGAATGAATTGAAGATATATATATGCTTTTTAAAGCTATAATATTTAATTTTGGCATCTATTTCTATTATTTTGTGCTTCTGAGCTATTCTTTTTTTTCTGTATATATATAAGTAGTCTTTTTTTTTTCCTTTTTGGCCGTGCCACATGGCTTTGTGAGATCTCAATTCCCCAACTAGGGATTGAACCCGGGCCCTTGGCAGCGAGAGCTCGGAGTCCTAACCACTGGACGACCAGGAAATTCCCAGTAGTCTTATTCTTATTTGCTTATTAACTTCTGGAATTATTTCAAAGTTTGTCATATGCCTTTTAGTTAAACGAATGGTTTCCTTAAAACTTTTCTGTGAAATTTATAAGCCAACATTGTACTGTGGAATGAGGAGATTAAGGTTAAATTTTTGCTTCAGTACCTCCCAAATTTGTGACTTAGGCAAGTTCTTTAACCTCTCTGTGACAACTTCCTTATCCAGCTCCACAGCACATGATATAAAATAGTGGAAGAGAAACACAATACCTATAAGAAAGGCACCTGGTTGGAAAACAGCAGAATAGGAAATGCAGCAGTGTCTTCTCCACAGCATGTATTTCCTGCTG
>NW_006791676.1:413509-468697 GCF_000442215.2 Lipotes vexillifer
TGCTGAACAGAAATAGTTGAGTCCCTGCCTGCCAGGGAATAGGCTTCTGCATTGTCTCTGCTCTCAAGGGAGAGGCTCCTTCTCCATTGTCCTCCATGACCACAACAGAGAGGGCTCTTTCTCCGTCTGCGCTGCTTTGGTAGTCCACTTCCTGTTGTGGTGAGTTGGTGGCCCTAGGATTGAACATTTACATGTTGTTGTCAGGTCTTTAAGTGTATTTCATCAATAGAGTCTTCTCAAAAACTTAACAATCTTCTGTAATGCTTATTTGTTGGGCTAATAACTACAACCAAGATCTTGACTACACTCCTTTTTCTCCCCACATCTAACCTTTAGTTTAATGGCCTCTGCCTTGAGTCCAGGAAATAATGACCACGAATCAGATTTTCTTCTTAACCAAGTTTGTTCATTCTGCCTGGTGAAGAATGCCCAATGAAGGAGCCCTAGAATAGGCATGAGTCTCACTCTCAATAATCATATTTGCTGCAAAATTGCTTACTTCCTGATTTCTCTGAAGGTATGAGCTTCAGCTCAAGGATAGAGAAATTGGTTTTATAAGCCTGTAAAAGCACCAAATGAAGGGATTCAGTCTGCTTAGAAGGCCTGTTTTAGACAGAAAGCATGTTCCTTCTCAAGGTTGCATTTTCTTTTGTTTCTCCTTTCAGCTCAATCTTCCTTAGGCTGAATTTCTCTCTGTTGTGTAGTGCTTTGCTGAAAGCCACAGTGTGAAACCAACTCATCAAACATTTTGAATTTTTCATGTTATTCTTTTCCTATTTCTATATCTCTCTAGTAGGAGGGCTGTTATGCTAGAAATAAAGCCAAAATGGTGGCGGGGGGGGGGTTGGCGTGTGTGTGAAGGTAGATAATGACTATTGATTAAAACAATCAGCAAAGTCTGCCTGACTCAGGGCTTAATAAATGTTTATTGAATTATTTTACTTGGGTTCATAGTTGCTTCTGACAGCTCTGAACATTAAGAATGTTTTGTTATTTTAAAAATCTTAAACTCTTTCTCCCCTGATGCTTGCATTAATTAGTATGATCAGGCTGCCATTTGAAGTACCACAGGTTGAGTGGCTTAAAAACACATAAATTTATCTTCTCACAGCTCTGAAGGCTAGAAGTTCAAGATCAAGGTGCCAGCAGGGTTGGTTTCCGGTGAGACCTCTCTGCCTGCCTTACAGATGGCTGCCTTTTCTATGTGCGTCAGTGGGGAGAGAGACCCAGTCATTGGATTAAGGCCCACCCTTATAACTTCATTTAATCTTAATTATCTCCTTAAGGGACCTATCTCCAAATACAGTCACATTGAGGTTTGGGGCTTCAACATATGAATTTTGGAGAGGTACAATTCCATCTGTAACAACCCCCTTTTTAAGCAAAATTTTAGTAATAAGTAAGTTTCTCTTAGAGTATCTGTTGCTCTCACTGTAAACGACACAGTACCACTTATAGGACAGAGGAATTGCTCAGTAGTATTGATGAAATGGGAAATCTTTCACACTGAAGCAGATTAAGAATAATTAATATAGAATGTATTTAGTCAGAGGGTTAGAAAGGTACAATCACATGATTATTGTGCTTGAAAATGCATGGTGAGTTGTTAATATGTGTGTTGAGTTTGCAATATGCCAAATTAATAGAAAGGGTAAAGGAAGTCTTAGTAAGATAGAGGAAGATACAAGAGAAAGTAGGAAGAAACTGTGAGGATTCTGCATTCTTGTAACTGTGAAAATGATGCATTCTGGGAAATATTAGGTCTGACCAAGTAGGGTAAAGGCTTCAATTAAGAATGGACTGTGCCACATATATACAATGGAATATTACTCAGCCATAAAAAGAAATGAAATTGAGTTATCTGTAGTGAGGTGGATGGACCTGGAGTCTGTCATACAGAGTGAAGTAAGTCAGAAAGAAAAACAAATACTGCATGCTAACACATATATATGGAATCTTAAAAAAAAAAAACTGGTTCTGAAGAACCTAGGGGCAGGACAGAAATAAAGACTCAGACTGTAGAGAATGGACTTGAGGACACAGGGAAGGGGAAGCTGGGATGAAGTGAGAGACTGGCATTGACATATATACACTACCAAATGTAAAATAGATAGCTAGTGGGAAGCAGCCGCATAGCACAGGGAGATCAGCTCGGTGCTTTGTGACCACCTAGAGGGGTGGGATAGGGAAGGTGGGAGGGAGACGCAAGAGGGAGGGGATATGGAGATATATATATACATATAGCTGATTCACTTCGTTATACAGCAGAAACTAACACAACTTCGTAAAGCAATTATACTCCAGTAAAGATGTTAAAAAAAAAAAAAAGAATGGACTGTGCTGATTTCATTCCTGGTTTCCTTGGTTATCAGACCAAGGTAAGCCATTTATTATGAGTGCCTAATGCATTCTAGGCACCGAGCATGCAGCAGTGAATTAAATGCAGGTGATGCCATGACCCATATCTCCTCAGCCTCTGGCCATAGAAGGACAGTTCCTATGCAGGTTGACAACTTTTCCCAACTTTGCTTCTCAATCTAAACATTAGGCTTTTCCCAGAAATTGTTTACCCCACACAACTGACGACAGCCCAGGAAAACTGGGAATGGAGCATTATCAGGAGAAATCCCCTCAATGAGAGAATTCTGATGTACAGTCAATTGTGCTGTAATGCTTGTTTTGAAAATGAGAATTTGTTCCAACACAATATATTAAGGAATGATTTGAGCAGATTCCCAAATCTTTTGTTTGTTTATTAGCATGACTTCTTCCATGAGAAACATTAAATTAGGGATTGGCAAACTCCGACCCATTGCCTGTTTTTGTAAATCAGTTTTCATTGGAGCAGCAGAGGCATATTTGGTTTCTTAAAACCCTTTTTATGACTCTGGCAGTGTCTATATGGCCCTCAATACTGAAAATATTTACTCTCTGATCCTTTAAGAAAAAAGATGATACATACAGGTGGCCAACAAACATATGAAAAGATGCTCAACATCACTAATCATTAGAGAAATGCAAATCAAAACTATAATTAGGCATCATCTCACACCAGTCAGAATGGCCATCATTAAAAAGTCTACCAATAACAAATGCTAGAGAGGGTGTGGCGAAAAGGGAACCCTCTTGCACTGTTGGTGGGAATGTGAATTGATATAGCCACTATAGAGAACAGTATGGAGGTTCCTTAAAAAACTAAAAATAGAATTACCATATGATCCAGCAATCCCACTACTGGGCATGTACCCAGAGAAAACCATAATTCAAAAAGATAGATGCGCCCCCGTGTTCATTGCAGCACTATTTACAATAACCAGGACATGGAAGCAACCTAAATGTCCATCCACAGAAGAATGGATAAAGAAGATGTGGTACATATACACAATGGAATATTACTCAGCCATAAAAAGGGACGAAATTGGGTCATTTGTAGAGACGTGGATGGACCTAGAGACTGTCATACAGAGTAAAGTAAGTCAGAAAGAGAAAAACAGATATTGTTTATTAATGCATATATGTGGAATCTATAAAAATGGTATAGATGATCTTATATGCAAAGCAGAAATAGAGACACAGACGTAGAGAACAAACATATGGATGCTAAAGGGGGGGGATGAATTGGGAGATTGGGGTTGACATATACACACTATTGATGCTATGTATAAAATAGATAACTAATGAGAACCTACTATATAGCTCAGGGAATTCTACTCAGTGCTCTGTGGTGACTTAAATGGGGAGGAAATCCAAAAAAGGGGGAATATGTATATGTATGGCTGATTCATTTTGCTGTACAGTAGAAACTAATACAACATTGTAAAGTAACTACACTCCAATGACAATTAATTTTAAAAAAAGATGATAATCCCCGATTAGGTGAATGCAGGAAACAACATGCAGCTGACCAAAGCCAAATAAAAAAAAAAGTACACACACACACCTCGAACATCTACCAGTGACCTGCATATGTTATGAACCACACCCAGTCACTCCTAGCCTTACAACTTTCTATCAGATTTCACATAATTCTTTTTCTGCCACTTTGCAGTAACTCACAAACTGCAACCCTTCCAGCATGCCCTTCCACAAGCCAACATCAGGCCTTCGAAGTATAATGCCATATTTATTGTAGATTTTATGTATTTCTTAAACTTTTAGCATGTGTGGCGCACTGTACTACCATTTAAAAAAAAATAAATTTATTTATTTATTTATTTATATTTGGCTGTGTTGGGTCTGTTGCTGTGAGTGGGCTTTCTCTAGTTGTAGCGAGCGGGGGCTACTCTTTGTTGTGGTGCGCGGGCTTCTCATTGTGGTGGCTTCTCTTGTTGCAGAGCACGGGCTCTAGGTACACGGGCTTCAGTAATTGTGGCACGTGGGCTCAGTAGTTGTGGCTCACAGGCTCTAGAGTGCAGGCTCAGTAGTTGTGGCGCACGGGCTTATTTGCTCTGCGGCATGTGGGATCTTCCCGGACTAGGGATCGATCCCGTGTCCCCTGCATTGGCAGGTGGATTCTTAACCACTGCGCCACCAGGGAAGTCCCTGTGCTACCATTTTTAAGGATTCTATCTTTTTTATGTGTGTGATGAAGCTTTTGAGTATTGTGCTCCTAACTTCATTTTTCTCCATAAGCCCTGTGATTTTTATTGCATGATTTTCTTTAGCACAGTGATTTTTTTTTAGGAACACATATGCCACATTCTATCAGAACTGGCTGTACTTTCTACGCTCTATTTCTAGGAAGTTCTCCAGAAGAGTGAGTCCCAATTGGCCAATCAGTGACTTGCTTATTAACAGACAGATTAAATGGCTTTTCTCTCTTCCCTGGCTCACTTCTCCCACTCCTTCTTTGTGCTTCCTTGGATCACTTTTCATGTAAGCCACTTTCTCCCAAGTTCTTGTCTCAAGCTCTAATTCTGGGGGAACAAATTAAGACAACAGGTTCCTGCCCTCAGGGAGCATACATCCTAATTTGGTAGAGAAACTATGATCAAGCAAACAAATGAGCAAACAACAAGCAAACAAGATAAATACAGATTGGGGTGTTTTATGTAGAAAATAGCCAGGGTGATGAGAGAAAAAAAAAATGGCGGGTCACTTTAAAAAGGATTCAGAGAAGGGCTCTCTGAGGGGGAGACATTTGACTTGAGCCATGAAGGATGAAAATGAGCCAACCAGGGTAAAATGGTGATGGTGTTATAATGAGAAATACTAGAGGCAAATCACTCAATGGAAAAGGACCGGTGTGGTACCTAATGAATTTATATCAATACTTGAGGCTGTGTTGGGCACTGCAGTGCTTGTCATTTCTCTTACTGGTATGACAACAACCAGTACAAGTACACTATGTCTTGATAAAGCCACACTGTACTCACTGTATGGAAGGGTCCACAGGCTGCAAGGCTGAAGTTCACACTTAGCATTTGTGAGTCAGTGTAGGTGGGTAGAAACGCTAGCAACTCACTGCCTCGTTTGTTCTCCCTGCCCTTTGCTGCTATGAAAATAGAATTTTCAGAGAAAGATAAGAACCAACAAGTGTGGTATAAAACTACAATATGTGGTACAGATAAAGCATCTAAAATGACCCTGGGGATCCTCACGTCCCCAGTAGAGGGTCTCAAGGAACAGTGATGGCTTTGACATTGCATTGACAGTTGTCATGGAGAGTGGTCACAATCATTATGCTGATTGATTATCAACCCTCAGTGCAGAAAAACAAAAAGAAAAATATTCTCAACTATTAGACTTCTTGCCAGTTTGGAAGAAACACACAATTTGGACATTCGTTATAGGACTGGCTCCTAAAACTTAAGGTATCTTATCAAAAAGAAAGGAACAGAGGGAAGAAAGGATGGGTCAAGAGAAATGACATTGTGAGTGTCCACACGTCATCACTCTTCAGCACATTTTACATGTTATCCTACTCATCTTCACAGTAACCATATGTGATAGTCTACCCAACTTTTATATATAAGGAAACTGAATCTTGGAGAGGTTCTAGAATTTGTCCAGGTTCACAGAGCTCCTTCAAACCAAAGTGTATCTGGCTTCATGCTAACAGAGAAAAAAATCAGTTACTAATATAGACTGAGTGGATATGAGTAATTTTAAAGAAAAGAACAAACATGGAAAAAAAATGAGTGCCAGCTTTAAGACTTCGTTTAGAAAGGGTTGGAAAGGAGAGAAGACAAGAAATGCTGCAGTGGGACCTGAGGTTGTCTCAAATGTATTGTATGGTCTTTAGCGGTGGATCATCACCTCTGCTAAGATACGCGGTGTTGGGCTTACTGTCAGTAATTAAACATTTGTGCTGATTTTGAAGAATTTTATGGACATAGTAGGGAAGTCAAACTGATATAATTGTTTTGCTAATTGCTAATCCTCCTCAGTGTAATGGCAGGTGTTTGCATTTGTGTAGTTAGGAAGAGGGCCAGAATATCATTTGTAAGAAATCCTACACTAAAATTTAAGTGAGAACTGTATCAGTTGACGAAATTCTGTCTCATAAAGCAGGTGGTTTGAAATTTTTTTTTTTTTTTTTTTGCGGTCCGCGGTCCTCTCACTGTTGCGGCCCCTCCCGTTGCGGAGCACAGGCTCCGGACACGCAGGCTCAGCGGCCACGGCTCACGGGCCCACCAGCTCCGTGGCATTTGGGATCTTCCCGGACCGGGCCACGAACCTGTGTCCCCTGCATCGGCAGGCGGACTCTCAACCACTGTGCCACCAGGGAAGCCCTGAAATTTTTTTACGTTATAAGATTGTATTAAGATGCAGTTTCTCTAGCTCTTTTTCTACCATCTTCATGAGAGTGCACTGATGTATATCTAGATTTGTCTATCTAGTCTTTTTTTTGCACATTTAGGAATGAGGCTGTTAATGAGCTAATAGGATTATTTAATATGGAAAAGTATGGAACTAAAGTAAAGCCCATCAATAGCAGCACCATTTTGTTTTCCCTGCCCTTTACTGCTATGAAAGTAAAGGGCAGAGAGAACAAATGAGGCTGTGAGTTGCTAGCGTTTCTACCCACCTATGCTGACTCACAAATGCTAAGTGTGAACTTCAGTCTTGCAGGCTGTGCTCCCTTCCATACAGTGAGTATAACATGGCTTTATCAAGACATAGTGTACTGGTACTGGTTGTTGTCATACCAGTAGGGGAAATGACAAGCACTGCAGTGCCCAACACATCCTCAAGTATTGATATAACTTCATTATGTACCACACTGGTCCTTTTCCATCAAGTGATTTGCCTCTAGTATTTCTCATTTCCAACCTTTCCTCCCCAGTTCTTCATCTATTTTTCTTCCTTTAAGCTCTTCTTAGATTTATCTCCATATATTTCATATTTAACTGCATAAATTTAAATTTAAAAAAAAATTATCTTCATTCTTTTTAAAAATCCTGTTCTTATTTTCATTATACTACACTACTGTACCTTGTGTTTAGTCTCCACGTTGGCATATTTTTTGTGACAATAGGGATTCTCTGTGCATAAATGCTGTTTGAAATTTTTTATGTTCTACTTGAAAGAAAAAACCCTATTACTGTTGGCCAAATAGGTTAATCAAGATATCAGGAAGTTTGGGGAAATTGCTACAAACATACACTGCACTGTATTATTTTCTTCATAACTGTTTTACCAATATGAACAAGGTGAAGAAGGAAGTAACTGTGCTAATCTTTATCTGAGTCATGTCTTTCCAGGAAACATCAGACAGTTAAGATATCCTCTCACCAGTTTGTGTTCTGAAGTCTCCTCATCATTTTATGTTTCAACAAAGAGGCTAACCTAACAACAAAGGACCTGCCCTCTCTCGTACTCCAGAAAATGACTCACCTCCACCTCTCCTCAGTGATTCAGATTAGACCCATCTCTGTTCTTCTTTGTGACTCCCGTAAGACTCACTGATGATTTTCCTGCTTACCTGCCTCTATAAAACTGCCCTTCATTAATGAACATTCTCACTATTGCAAAAGGCTTAATAGAATCATATCCTTAATTGTCCAGTGTCTTTTGTCTTTCAAAGAGAGTTGAATAACTTGGAAGAGACACTTGAATTTACACTTGGCAAAGGCTTTTACCCCACCCATTCTTCTTTGAGTGAAGAACATGGCATGTAGCAACTAGCTGGTTCTGCTCACAAATTCTTGGCACCAATATGGCTCCTAAAGCAGAGGACACTGCGTTGAAGTTCATCACCACCAAGTGATATGAGTTGAGTATCGTAGGATGACCTTCTACTCCAGAGTATCTTATTCCTACCTCACTGGTACACACTCACAGACCTAGCAAAAAAGACATGCACAGGTTTCAGTTCAGTGACTAACATGTAGTGAATGTTCTATTAATAGTACTTTTTACTATTATTGTTAACCAAGTAGTCACAATTCTTCTAGTAAATTACACTTTCATTTCTTTGGCTTGGAAGGCCTTCCATATCTGAGATACTCACTAGTAAATGCAAATCCTCTTGGAATGGGTGACATCTGAACCTATTATTGGAAAAGTTCTAAGTTAGTATGAATTACAACAACAGAGGAGCCAAAGCATTCTCTATAGTAATGGGTGGCCAAGAAAGGAGAAGTGCCACAAACAATCTGTTTATAATATGGCCTTCAACTGGTCGCTCAAGGTCATGGCTACATGTTAGAGTTCCATGTTATTATTAACAGAATAACAGATTTATACTTTATACTCAGATGTGCACAGAAAACATACTTTGCTTACTTTCTATAATGTATTCATATCTAACTTTCCTTAAAAACATCCCACCACCACATTACATATATATCCATTCTACTGATAAAAAAAATCTATATATATTTAATATATACAGATATATCTTTTTCCTTTTGTATCTATTCCAGAAAAAAAACTAACTAGATGTAGTTCAATCTGGTAAACTCATTCCAATCTGATAACTTAATCTCTGTCTCTTTCTTGTCAAAACAAATCCTTAAGATCCCTTCCTCTTCCTCCCTATTCCTTTCCTAGATAGATAGCCCCAGAGGGCAAAATTGCCCCTAATTGAGAACAACTGGTCTACCATTGATCTATTTATATTTGAGCTTTGTCATTTTTCAGCTCTATGTAACCTTGGTTAGGTCATGCCACTACTCTAACCCTTAGATACCTCATCTATAAAATGTGTATAATACTAACTACTGTACAGGAGTGCTGTGAAGACTAAATGACAAATAAGGCTTATATGACATTGTATCTGAGGGGAGTGGGGAATGAAGACTGGACCTTTGATCCACATGGTAACTTTTATGCTCCTTGGCAAATGCTGTGGTGTGGCTCATTTGGGCTACCCTCCGAACCAGTAATTGCTGGTCCTGTTTAGCTATTGAAGCCATCTTGTCTCAGGCACTTGTCCTTGGTCAGAAAGTCTTCACACATGGTGGCTGCTTTGTCCGGATCCCAGGCCTTTGCAGATTTACCAACTTGTCAGTTTCTCTGGGCTCTTCAACCGGAGCACACAGAACACCTGAACTCCCTATGCTTTATACAGGGCTTGGGAACCAGAAGCATTTCAAAGATTTTCTAGACACTTCCTTTGTTTGTGCTATACAATGTTCCCACATCATGATGGATGTGACTGTGTTGAGCTACACATAGAGGTTTGTGTCTTTCCCAGGAAAATATCCATTGCCAGTGTTCTCCAGTCCCCCATCCATTTCAGCATTTCTCCCATTCTACTTTCACATCCTTCATTTCCCACTTTGGAAGATGGAAAGCAAGGACACATGTGTCTGATCTTTCTACCCTCTCCACATGTCTGTCTGCTCTTGTTTACAATACACTGGGGCCATAATGGGTGAAATTTCTTTATTTTTACCATCTTATTTAAGGCAGAAACCACCCAACGTCCACTTCCATGTCCCATTTTCCACTGGGACAGTGGATCCTAAGGACTTGAAGAGACTCTGCTGGCTAGGACAAACAGGCATCTCCATGGTAAGCAGCATGAGAGAAAACCAGATGGACTACTCTCAGATGCACTGTATGAGACTCTTGGTATTTAACATGACTCTCTGGAGTAAATACCAAAAGCAATTGAGCTCTAATTCTCCAGCAGTCCAGCTGGATGAGGGCTCTTTTTGACCTGCACTGAATTTAATTAGATTAAAAAAATAAAGACATAAGACATCTCTTGCAAAGCTTAATTTGTGGACAACTCACATCTGCTATGTAATGTTGTTCCTCTCCACTATAAGTTCAAAATTTCTGATGTTTTGCTTAACATTCACAAGGACTAATGACATAAATTGATATTTTTAACTTAAAATAGATTTCTTCTTCCTCAGAGTGCAATTTTAACTGATTTACATTTGCATGCTTTGCACAGGCTTTAATAGTTATTTATTTCTCTGAAGGAAATCGAACATTTACAATTTATTATGCTAGAATATCCTTGAGTTTTCCCATCATCATATGGTATGATAAGTGTGTCATAGTTGCTGTATCTATATTTTTAACAGTTGTGGCTTTTAAGAATTTGAGGATTTTAGAGACAAGACATACTTAACGTACACATTAATTCTTTATGCTGTGCAAAATATCTAAATCAATAAACATTTTAGAAGAAAAAAATCAATACTGCCCAAACTCCAGTGAGTAGAACATGTCCTTGTGCTTCAGGTAAGTGCTGAAGTTCTGTGGGGAGAAGCATAATTGGGTTGATTCTGTTTTTGGCTTTGTGATACATCTTGATTATGATACATGTTATATTACCAGTGTCACTCGTTGCAAGAAACCTATGCATTCAGGATCAGAGCCACATTTTCACTGTATATGTTTAGTGTGTGAGGGACATCTTGGGTCATCTGCTTAAAAGATATGAGGAAGTGACTCTAAGAACAAAACGTTAAAGGTGTTTTGTAAACTGATGATTGATTTATTTATTTTCATTTACCAGACCATGGTAATAGAGACGTATAGTGTTTTACCTAACCCTGGAAAAAGAAGGAACATCAGAAACAACTGAGTTCTAATGCCCCAGCAACAGACCAGATGAGGGCCCTCCATTGACCTCTACTGAATTCAGTTTAATTAAAAGAAAATAAATAAATGAGACATTTCCTGCAAACAACTCAAAATGTTAATGTAAATTTGTTATAACTAGATAAAGGAATACAGCTATAATCTCATTAGACGTTACCCCCCAAATCATATTTCTTTAAACATTAGTGTATTTTCTATAGAGTCAGTTGTTTGTTTGAAAGGTTAGGCATCCCTAACTTCCCAAGCCAGGGTTGCTGCATGTGTTCTTTTCAGTTATAATTAGGTGCCAGGGTGCATCCAGGTGGATCATTTGGGGTTCACAGGTATTCCTCTTCATCACCTCCCATGGACTTAATTGTGTCTCCTCCCAAAATTCATTTGTTGAAGCCCTAACCCCTCAATGTGACTGTGTTTGGAAATGGGGCTTTTAGGAGGTAATTAAGCTTAAATGAGGCCATAAGGGTTGAGTCCTAATCCGATAGGATTAGTGACCTTACAAGAAGAGGGAGAGAAAGAGAGAGATCTCTGTCCATGTGCATGCCTCAGGGAAAAGCCATGTGAACACACACTGAGAAGGCAGCCATCTGCGAGCCGGGAAAAGATCCCTCGTCAAAGCTCAACCATGCAGGCACTCTGCTCTCAGGCTATCAGCATCTAGAAGTGTGAGAAATTGATTCCTCTTGTTTAAGCTTCCCAATCTACAGTATCTTGTTATGGTAGCCTGAGCTAAGACACCACCGTTTTGTAAAAGCATCCCTACCCCTTTCTAATCAGTGTCTATTGCCTCTGCTGATATGATGATGACTCTTCTTGCCTGCTGGCCCTTGGTCACAAGGAATCCAAAGAGCCACGGTGGCAGCTGTAGCTTGTAGTTCAGTGAGTCCCTTGCGGTGTCCCAAGAGTGCACCCTGTTTTGGAGACTATATCCTCTAACCCTATAGAAATCAGAGTTGTCAGGATAGAGAGCATAATTTTTTAAGTAGGTATTTGGAAGTGATGGTAAGAGGGGCCAATCCTTCTAGCACCCCTCAGTTCTCAGATCAATGCATTCTTATTGGGATCACAGTGCCATGTATAGCTTTCTGATTTAGTACATGTATAATGAGTCTTGAATGATGACACCAACTTCTTGCAGAGTATTGCTTCCAAGCTGGCACTTTAACACTGTCTTCAACAGGCCAACCCTATATTAGAGGAGACTAGCTGCTTCTGGATGTTGCAGTATGAGATGTAACCAGTGGATCGCAACCTTATAGGCCCATTCTTGCATATTCTTTGCTGTAAAATGGGTCCTTGGGTTGGATGCTGCATTATGTGGAATTTAATGCCTGAGGATAATGCATTCCCTAAACCCATGGATAGTGGTTCTGGCTGAAGTTTTGCAGGCAGGAAAGGCAAATCCATACCTGGGAGAGGTATCCATCTCTGTGGGGATAAACAACTGGCACTTCCAGGACAGAATGTCTAGTGTAGTTAACTTTGCATCAAGTGACCACTTGATATCCTTGAGGAGTTGTGCCATATTAGTGGCTCAGTGTTGGTCTTTGTTGCTGACATGTTGGACATTCAGGGGCAGCAGTAACTAGACTGACCTTGGCAAGTGCACTGCTAGAGTAAATGATATTTTAGGTACCTGCATGCAGGGATTTGATCAGTTTCTTTTTTCAGTTATTAGCATAACTTTCAACCATCATGTATCATATTTCCAGTGTTTTTTGTTTTGTTTTTTTTTAAATCTACCCTTTTACCATGCAGGCTGACAAAATAACTATCAAACTGGAGAGGTGCCATGCTAAAAAGATTCATAGATTTGGCAGAAATATAAAGGTTTTGTGCTTCAAAGCAAGAAATGTCACCAACTGACTGGGTGTGCTTTGGCACCTTAATATATATGTTTTCCCACATCAAAAGTATGTGTAAGCATATCCAATCTTATTCTCGGAAGTTTTTATGAAAAATGTTACCTAGTGGAAAACAAGACATATTTTTTTCTGTTAGTTTCTCAGTGTGAATGCACTTTATTCTTATGGCTTAATAGGTATAGGATACGAATGCTTCTTGACTTAAATTTGCCATTGTTTGCCTTGATAAAACAGAGTCAGTACAGTTTTTTTTTTTTTTTTTTTTTGGATTAAGGATTCTTTTTCACTCTATGTTCAGACTACCTCTCACATCTATTGGCTTTAAACTAATCTCAGCATCTGTCCACAGGGTTCTTCACTGTTTACTGTTTCGTCCGTATATAGTTTCATCCGTCTGTGAAAATCCCAGTTTTTCTTCTGCTGCTTTTTTCCCTGAGATAAATTTTCTCCTTCCTTTAGAGTAAAATTCATCAAAATAGGTATTTCATTTAAAATATGAGTGGTAATGTATATCAATCTTTCTTCATTGTTATACAAATTGAACTAGTAATACTAACATATATATTTGATTTATTATTTACAAATATATGTACATATATAATATAATATATCTACTATACCTTGCTCTTTAAATCTGTTTAATAATTTTAAATGTTTTGTTTGGTAGTGAAAGCTACACTCTCTTAAGAAACCACATTGACTCCTTAGGAAACTTAGAAGTACTGCTGAATTTAAATTCAAGTAACATGGCTACAAGCTAATTACTATGTTATGTGTCAAAAGGAAATATTTTTCTTATTTAAAACAGAAAAATGTATCTCTTGAGGAAAGAGTTGTTTATAAATAAAATCTCTATTTCCTATCCCATTTATTCTTTATCTCAATCCATTCTGAATTTTCCTCTATCATTCAGTTTAATTAACTTTGCCAAGGTCACAAATGTTTCCCAAATCCAGTGAACGCTTATTAGTTCTTATCTCACTCGGTGGACTTAGGTTTTCATAGTTGAACAATCCTCCTTTGTGAATCACATTTCTATCTTGGCTTTCATGATGCCATGTTCAAATGTTTGTTTTGTTTTTCTCCTTTCTTACCTCCCTGGCCACTATAATTTGATCTCCATTTCTGGCTCATCAAAATGTGGTGCAGTGTTCTATGAAGCCAAATTTGGTCTCACACACCTTGCCAATTATATTGGCCAGCTACTGCTGTAAAACAAACAAGTACAAAATTTCAATGGCATATGATATTAAAAATTTGCTTCTTCCTACGTGTGTGTGGGTTGGCTGGAGAGGCTCTGCTGACCTTGGCTGGGCTTGTTCATGCATCCGTAGACTGGGGGTTGGATAGATAGGTGGAATTAGCTGGGCAGCTTTGATTCAAACTGAAGGTCTGCCAATAAGACAGGTGGCTGTGCTTTATGTGTCTCCCATTCTTCTAGATTGCTGGGCTAGACAGAGCATGTTCTTCTTGTGAAGATGGCAGAGGTGTAACGGGGAAAGCCAAAGCATACATTGTCTGTAAAGATTAGATTCAGAGCTGGCACACTACCAATTCCATCCTTATTCCACTGATCAAAGAACATCAAGAGTACAAAGTCAAGAAACATCAAGATACACTCTGCCTATAGTGCAAGAGCGTGAATTATTATGTGACAAAGGATGTGGTTGTAAGGATAAAGAATTGGAACTGTAACTCAACCTACCATACTAAACTTACTTACATTTGCCCCATAGCAGGATCTTTGCACATAATGTTCCCACTTTCTAGCATATTCTTCCTTTAAATATTTACCTAACTGTGTTTTATGCAAGATTCATCTTTTCAGAAGTATCTTTTCTGACCCTTATGGAATAATCAGCAATCTCCTCTCACTTATTCACAGTACCCTATTGTTTCCTTATAGCAATGTGTAGTATTCTATGTATTATTTTATTTGTGTTTTTGGTTGTTTCTTCCTCCATAATTCAAGCTTCATGAAAGCAAAGAGGAGGTTTGTCATGTTCATCACTCTCCCTCAGCACCTAATGCAAGTTCTTGCATATGGTATTTAGTCAATAAATATTTGTTGAGTAAATAAAATTAAAAATATGACTGGGCTATTTGGTTTTTTTTTATTGCAAAGTTACAGGAAAAAAGGTAGAATCAAAAACATTATACCTAGCTTTTTATGCCCTAAATATTTCTGTGTTGTGGTTGAAAGGGCGAGGCCAGTAAGACAGTTATTAAGGAAAATGAAGTCTTATTTTCATTTTCTTTTCTTCTCCTTTTTGTTTCAGATATTTTGTTACTGTTAGAAAAATTTCATTTTCTAACCTACAGTGAAATAACATCACAAAACCAAAGAGACCAGTTAGAACGTTATTGGAATTGGCAAGATGAGATAATGACTTGGGGTAGCTTGGCAAAACAAATAGGAGATTTGGGAGGAAGACAGTGAGTTCTACCATGAACATGTAGAGTTTAAGGGGTTTATGAAACATCTAGTAGGCCATTGGGAATGTAGGCCCAAGAAAGATATCTAGTAGGTCTCAAAAAATGTAGGCCGGAGAAATAAATTTGTTAAATGCTAATAGATAGTAATTGTAGCCATGGCAGTGGGTAATATTGTCTCTAGAGAATAAGTAAAGAGAGAGAATGAAAGATGAACTTTTTCCTAAAAAGCGCCAACATTTAAAGTTTAGTTGGAGAGGATGAACCAAGAAATGAAAATGAGAATACACAATTGAAAAGGTAGGAGGAACACTATGCCATCACAGATCACAATGGAAGACAATGTTTTCTGAAAGAGAAAATAGTAAACTAGGTTGACTGCTGTTGAAAGGTTAAATACAATATGAGGAGAGTATCCATTGGATATGGACATGTAGAAGGCCTATTTTATGCTATCAAGAGCAGATCAGAGGTGTCCTGTGGGTGGAAGCTAGAATGGAATAGACTGCACATCAAATAAGGGCCAGAAATAAAGTAAGCAGGTGTAGATTTTTCTCTGAGAAGTTTCTCCAGGAAGGGGAAGAGGTATGAATGTAAAATTATCTTTCCTCCATATAAGTCTTCTATCACTCCTGGAATCTTTTTCTTCTCCCTTGTCACATGAAGTAGTCAGGTATCTAGATATGGACTGGTTAGCCCTGGGTTTGACTCTTAGCCCCACCAATTACCAGTTATTTAAGCTCTAAGCCTCAGTTCCTCATATGTAAAAATGGGGGTAACAATACCAAATCTACTGTCATCCATAAGTATCAAAGACATGAGAATATGACTGTCATAGAGGACATGCTTCATAAAAATTTGATTTTAAAAGGGTAAATTACAAATACTTTAGAAACAAAGTACACTTTGTCAAACTGAGGGCCTTTAAAGATATTAAAAAAATTAATTTCTTGTCTTTCACTTTGGTCCTATACTTTGTTTAACTCTTCTGTGAGTATTTTCATTTCTCTTCACCTTTTCTCTCTTCATTAGTATCCATTCCATCAAGGTTTGGAAATACTTTATGTTCTTTGTTCTCCCTTTGACTTTCTGATTACCTGAACTTTTCTCCCTGGGTCCCTCCAGTATCCTTACATAATAGTTGCAATGTAGATGATTCCCCAGAATGCATTTCCTTCCCTTACACCCCAGTCTCTCTGGGCATGTATTTATTTATGTCATTTGTTACTTATCTCTTGGGGGGGGGCTATTAATATTGAACACTAAACAAAATGGTTCAGTAGCTTACTCACACAGCATGTATTTCATGATGGACAGTTATTCTCTGTCAAGCACTGTCATATATAACACCTTTTTTTTTCCTTAAAATAACCCTATGAGGTATGTAATTAGTATTATCCTCATTTTGTCGATGAGGAAACTAAGGTACAGAGAGGTTGAGAAACTTGTCCAAGAAACACAGTTACTAAATGGTGAAATTATTATGCTCTACAGGTCCATAGACTCTTGTTGCAACTCCAAAATCCAAAAATTCTAAAATCCATACATTTTAAAATTCATTTTCTGGCAAGAGAAACTTAACCTTAACACGACAGTCCAGGTGCCTAAGACGGCAGTAATATCAAGACAAAACTTTTTTCAGCATAAGGACACCCAAACATGTTTGCAGGTGGAAGGGAAGGTACTCATGGAAGTAAAAGAAAATACATTATTTTGACACATATATACTTAACTATATTTTTTCTACTTGACACTATGCTGAGTTCTGAGTATTCAGTGATGAACTCAGCATAGTCTGTGGCCTCATGGAGTCCATATTCCATAGAGGATAGAACAAGATTTCAGAGGAGGTGGGAGGAGATGGGATTTAAGCAGTGTGATGCAAAGTGTGGTCCAGTGATGGCAGCATCAGCACCAGCTGGGAGCCTCGCAGAAATGCAAATTCCCGGGCTCTCTCTCAGGCCCACTGCATCAGAGTCTCTGCCAGTGAGGCCTTGGAATCTGTGTACTAACACACTCTACCTGATTCCTATGCACACTCAAGTGTGAGAATCACTGATCTAGAGCACATGTAGATGGATCAGCCTTGTTAGGAAGAAAGAAACAAATGGGAAAAGATAGTGAAGTCCTGAGGTATGGTGAAATGAGACAAGGTAGATTACACCAGATGTTGACTTTTTATTGAAGTAGGAGTGAGGTCACCTGCTGAGCATATACTATCTGCTTTTGGTCCCTCTGCAGTTATATCTCCCACTATGTCCCTACATAATCTGCACTCTAGCCAGTGTTTCCTAAACACAACTAGCACCCTTTCTATCTCCTAGTCTTTCCCATTTATCTGAAGTGCCTTCCTGTTCCTCTAAATTTATTAAGATGTCCCCTCCCCACTTTGAGTCAGTGTAGCCTTCTCATAGAAATGCCTTTCTTAGGAATTCCTGTTGCAGCCTGTAGAATATAGGTTTACTACAGTACAGACTCTGAAGCCAGGTGAATGGGTTTATATCACCTCTACAGCTTAACATGTGACTTGGGGGAAAGTTATCTAAGTTTCTGAACTTCAGTTTCTTCATTGTAAATTGGAGATGATAATAGTATCTACCTCACAGGTACACTTGGCACATAGTAAGCAATCTTTAAATGTTAGCATTTATTGTTTATTATCTATTCCATGCTTGCTATCAGCATATGCTACCTAGATAGTTATTTTCTATATATATATCTATATACAAACATGTATACATCATATATATATATATATATGTATACACACATATATGGCACATACAGGTTCTCTTTTTACTTGAAAGTCAGGGCTGAATCTTAGTTGCACAACTCCACCTATCTCCAAACAGCTGTCTGAGGAGTTAATAAATGCATTGAATAATTGATGATATAATAGTTCTCCATTTTATGATTTCTGTTTTGAGTTCTGGTCCAGATCATCCCTCTTAATGTATCCTACACAGTATCTCAAAACTATATTTCATGTTATTGCTTTGATGGGTTCATTATTAGCCTCAGAGGAGGAAACAGTGATATGATAAGAACACTGAGCCTTGAATTTGAACACACCTATTTCAGGGTTTTTCAATCTCAGCACTATTGGTGCTTTAAGGCACCAATTGTATTGGCACTGTGTAGTTATACAGAGGATAATTATTTGTCCTCTGTATTGCAGAATGTTTGGCAGTATCCCTAGCTTCTACATACCTGATGCCACTAGTGCCCCTATTTTTTTTTCAATTTTTGAATTTTATTTATTTTTTTAATACAACAGGTTCTTATTAGTCATCAACTGTATACACATCAGTGTATACATGTCCATCCCAGTCGCCCAATTCATCCCCACGCCCCCACGGCTTTCCCCCGCTTAGTGTCCATACGTTTGTTCTCTACATCTGTGTCTCAACTTCTGCTCTGCAAATCAGTTCATCTGTACCATTTTTCTAGGTTCCACATACGTGCATTAATATACGATATTTGTTTTTCTCTTTATGACTTCACAATATATGACAGTCTCTAGATCCATCTACGTCTCAATAAGTGACCCAATTTCATGCCTTTAAATGGCTGAGTAATATTCCATCGTATATATGGACCACAACTTCTTTATCCATTCGTCTGTCAATGGGCATTTAGGTTGCATCCATGACCTGGCTATTGTAAATAGTGCTGCAATGAACATTGGGGTGCATGTGTCTTTTTGAATTACGTTTTTCTCTGGGTATATGCCCAGTAGTAGGATCATATGGTAATTCTAGTTTTAGTTTTTTAAGGAACCTCCATACTGTTCTCCATAGTGGCTGGATCAATTTACATTCCCGCCAACAGTGCAAGAGGGTTCCCTTTTCTCCACACCCTCTCCAGCATTTGTTGTTTGTAGATTTTCTGATGATGCCCATTCTAACTGGTGTGAGGTGATACCTCATTGTAGTTTTGATTTGCATTTCTCTAATAATTAATGATGTTGAGCAGCTTTTCATGTGCTTCCTGGCCATCTGTATGTCGTCTTGGGAGAAATGTCTATTTAGGTCTTATGCCCATTTTTGGATTGGGTTTTTCGTTTCTTTAATATTGAGCTGCATGAGCTGTTTATATATTTTGGAGATTAATCCTTTGTCCATTGACTCGTTTGCAAGTATTTTCTCCCATTCTGAGGGTTGTCTCTTCGTCTTGTTTATGGTTTCCTTTGCTGTACAAAAGTTTTGATGTTTCATTAGGTCCCATTTGTTTATTTTTGTTTTTATTTCCGTTACTCTAGGAGGTGGGTCAAAGCAGATCTTGCTGTGATTTATGTCAAAGAGTGTTCTTCCTATGTTTTCCTCTAAGAGTTTGATAGTGTCCGGTCTTACATTTAGGTCTCTAATCCATTTTGAATTTATTTTTGTGTATGGTGTTAGGAAGTGTGCTAATTTCATTCTTTTACATGTAGCTGTCCAGTTTTCCCAGCACCACTTATTGAAGAGACTGTCTTTTCTCCATTGTATATCCTTGCCTCCTTTTTCATAGATTAGTTGACCATAGGTGCGTGGGTTTATCTCTGGGCTTTCTATCTTGTTCCATTGATTTATGTTTCTGTTTTTGTGCCAGTATCATATTGTCTTGATTACTGGAGTTTTGTAGTGTAGTCTGAAGTCTGGGAGTCTGATTCCTCCAGCTCCGATTTTTTTCCCTCAAGACTGCTTTGGCTATTTGGAGTCTTTTGTGTCTCCATACAAATTTTAAGATTTTTTGTTCTATTTCCGTAAAAAATACCGTTGGTAATTTGATAGGGATTGCATTGAATCTGTAGATTGCTTTGGGTAGTAAAGTCATTTTCACAATATTGATTCTTCCAATCCAAGAACATGGTATATCTCTCCATCTTTGTGTGTCATCTTTGATTTCTTTCATCAGTGTCTTATAGTTTTCTGCATACAGGTCTTTTGTCTCCCTAGGTAGGTTTATTCCTAGGCATTTTATTCTTTTTGTTGCAATGGTAAATGGGAGTGTTCCCTTAATTTCTCTTTCTGATCTTTCATTGTTAGTGTATAGGAATGCAAGAGGTTTCTGTGCATTAATTTTGTATCCTGCAACTTTACCACATTCATTGATTAGCTCTAGTAGTTTTCTGGTGGCATCTTTAGGATGCTCTATGTATAGTATCATGTCATCTACAAACAGTGACAGTTTTACTTCTTTTCCAGTTTGGATTCCTTTTATTTATTTTTCTTCTCTGATTGCCATGGCTAGGACTTCCAAAACTATCTTGAATAATAGTGGTGAGAGTGGACATCCTTGTCTTGTTCCTGATCTTAGAGGAAATGCTTTCAGTTTTTCACCCTTGAGAATGATGTTGGCTGTGGGTTTGTCGTATGTGGCCTTTATTATGTTGAGGTTGGTTCCCTCTATGCCCACTCTCTGGAGAGTTTTTATCATAAATGGGTGTTGAACTTTGTCAAAAGCTTTTTTTGCATCTATTGAGATGATCATATGGTTTTTATTCTTCAGTTTGTTAATATGGTGTACCACATTGATTGATTTGCATATATTGAAGAATCCTTGCATCCCTGGGATAAATCCCACTTGATCATGGTGTATGATCCTTTCAGTGTGTTGTTGGATCCTGTTTGCTAGTATTTTGTTGAGGAATTTTGCATCTATATTCATCAGTGATATTGGTCTGTAATTTTCTTTTTTTGTAGTATCCTTGTCTGGTTTTGGTATTAGGGTGATGGTGGTCTCATAGAATGAGTTTGGGAGTGTTCCTTCCTCTGCAATTTTTGGAAGAGTTTGAGAAGGATGGGTGTTAGCTCTCTACTAAATGTTTGATAGAATTCAGCTGTGAATCCATCTGGTCCTGGACTTTTGTTTTTTGGAAGATTTTTAATCACAGTTTCAATTTCATTACTTGTGATTGGTCTGTTCATATTTTCTATTTGTCCTGGTTCTGTCTCGGAAGGTTGTGCTTTTCTAAGAATTTGTCCATTTCTTCCAGGTTGTCCATTTTATTGGCATAGAGTTGCTTGTAGTAGTCTCTTAGGATGCTTTGCATTTCTGCGGTGTCTGTTGTAACTTTTCCTTTTTCATTTCTAATTTTATTGATTTGAGTCCTCTTCCTCTTTTTCTTCGTGAGTCTGGCTAATGTTTTATCAATGTTGTTTATCTTCTCAAAGAACCAGCTTTTAGTGTTATTGATCTTTGCTGTTGTTTTCTTTGTTTCTATTTCATTTATTTCTGCTCTGATCTTTATGATTTCTTTCTCTCTGCTAACTTTGGGTTTTGTTTGCTCTTCTTTCTCTAGTTCCTTTAGGTGTAACGTTAGATTGTTTATTTGAGATTTTTCTTGTTTCTTGAGGTAGGCTTATATAGCTATGCACTCCCTCTTAGAACTGCTTTTGCTGCATCCCATATGTTTTGGATCATCCTGTTTTCATTGTCATTTTTCTCTAGGTATTTTTTGATTTCCTCTTTGATTTCATCAGTGATCTCTTGGTTATTTAGTAACGTATTGTTTAGCCTCCATGTGTTTTCTCTTTTTACATTTTTTTCCCTGTAATTCATTGCTAATCTCATAGTGTTGTGGTTGGTAAAGATGCTTGATATGATTTCAGTTTTCTTAAATTTACCAAGGCTTGATTTGTGACCCAAGATGTGATCTATCCTGGATAATATTCCGTGCACGCTTGAGAAGAAAGTGTAGTCTGCTGTTTTTGGATGGAATGTCCTATGAATATCAGTTAAATCTATCTGGTCTATTGTGTCATTTAAAGCTTCTGTTTCCTTATTTATTTTCATTTTGGATGATCTGTCCGTTGCTGTAAGTGAGGTGTTAAAGTCCCCCACTATTACTGTGTCACTGTCGATTTCCTCCTTTATAGCGGTTAGCAGTTGCCTTATGTATTGAGGTGCTCCCATGTTGGGTGCATATATATTTATAATTGTTATATCTTCTTCTTGGATTGATCCTTTGATCATTATTTAGTGTCCTTCCTTGTCTCTTGTAACATTCTTTATTTTAAAGCCTATTTTATCTGATATGAGTATTGCTACTGTAGCTTTCTTTGATTTCCATTTGCATGGAATATCTTTTTCCATCCTCTCACTTTCAGTCTGAATGTGTCCCTAGGTCTGAAGTTGGTCTCTTATAGGCAGCATATATATGGGTCTTGTTTTTGTATCCATTCAGCAAGCCTCTGTCTTTTTGTTGGAGCATTTAATCCATTCATGTTTAAGTTAACTATTGATATGTATGTTCCTAATGACCATTTTCTTAATTGTTTTGGGTTTGCTTTTGTAGGTCCTTTTCTTTTCTTGTGTTTCCCACTTAGAGAAGTTCCTTTAGCATTTGTTGTAGAGCTGGTTTGGTGGTGCTGAGTCCTCTTAGCTTTTGCTTGTCTGTAAAGCTTTTGATTTCTTCATGGAATCTGAATGAGATCCTTGCCAGGTAGAGTAATCTTGGTTGTAGGCTCTTCTCTTTCATCACTTTAAGTATTTCTTGCCACTCCCTCTGGCTTGTAGAGTTTCTGCTGAGAAATCAGCTGTTAACCTTATGGGAGTTCCCTTGTCTGTTATTTGTTGTTTCTCCCTTGCTGCTTTCAATAATTTTTCTTTGTCTTTAATTTTTGTCAGTTTGATTACTACGTGTCTTGGTGTGTTTCTCCTTGACTTTATCCTGCCTGGGACTCTCTGTGCTTCCTGGACTTGGGTGGCTATTTCCTTTCCCATGTTAGGGAAGTTTCCAACTATAATCTCTTCAAATGTTTTCTCAGGTCCTTTCTCTCTCTCTTCTCCTTCTGGGGCCCATATAATGCGAATGTTGTTGCATTTAATGTTGTCCCAGAGGTCTCTTAGGCTGTCTTCATTTCCGTTCATTCTTTTTTCTTTATTCTGTTCCACAGCAGTGAATTCCACCATTCTGTCTTCCAGGTCACTTATCTGTTTTTCTGCCTCAGTTATTGTGCTATTGATTCCTTCTAGTGTAATTTTCATTTCAGTTATTGTATTGTTCATCTCTGTTTGCTTGCTCATTTATTTTCTAGGTGTTTGTTAAACATTTCTTGCATCTTCTCGATCTTTGCCTCCATTCTTTTTCCAAGGTCCTGGATCATCTTCACTATTATTATTCTGAATTCTTTTTCTGGAAGGTTGCCTATCTCCACTTCATTTAGTTGTTTTTCTGGCGTTTTATCTTGTTCCTTCATCTGGTACATAGCCCTCTGCCTTTTCATCTTGTCTATCTTTCTGTGAATGTGGTTTTTGTCCCACAGGCTGCAGGATTGTAGTTCTTCTTGCTTCTGCTGTCTGCCCTCTGGTGGATGAGGCTATCTAAGAGGTGTGTAAGTTTCCTGATGGGAGGGACTGGTGGTTGGTAGAGCTGATTGTTGCTCTGATGGGCAGAGCTCAGTAAAACTTCAATCCACTTGACTGCTGATGGGTGGGGCTGGGTTCCCTCCGTGCTGGTTGTTTGGCCTGAGGCAACCCAGCGCTGGAGCCTACCTGGGCTCTTTGGTGGGAAGTGCCCCTGTTTTAGTTGTGATGATAATAAATGTGTCTAGACATTACCAAATGCCCCTAAAGGGCAAAATTGCCCCTAGTTGAGAACAACTGGTCTACCATTTTTTGATCTATTTATATTTGAGCTTTGTCATTGTTTAGCTCTATGCAACCTTGGTTAGGTCACTCCACTACTCTAAGCCTCAGATACCTCATTTATAAAATGTGCATAAAAGGGACTTCTCTGGTGGCACAGTGGTTAAGAATCTGCCTGCCAGTGCAGAGGACACAGGTTCGAGCACTGGTCCAGTAAGATCCCACATGCCGCAGAGCAACTAAGCCCATGCACCACAACTACTGAGCCTGCACTCTAGAGCCCATGAGCCGCAACTACTGAGTCCATGTTCCACAACTACCGAAGCCTGTGTGCCTAGAGCCTGTGCTCTGCACCAAGAGAAGCCACTGCAATGAGAAGCCTGCACACCGCAACGAAGAGTAGCTCCCGCTTGCGGCAACTAGAGAAAGCCCGCACGCAGCAATGAAGACCCGGTGCAGCCAAAAATAAAAATAAATAGATAAATTAATTAATTAATTAAAATGTGCATGATAATAGTTACCACATAAGAGTGTTATAAAGACTAAATGAGAGGCTGTATTGCAGTGGCTTACACAGAAGTGTATCAATAATACAATTTGTTAATCTCAATTTTAGAAGTCTACTGTTTATTTAGGCAGAACAAGAGAAAATGCAAAAGGCACCTGAAGGGTGGAAGAAGATCATGCCCATTTCTAACTCTCCTACTTCTGTCCCACCTTGGCATCACTTTCCACGAAATTTTACCCCTCTTTTCTGTGGAGCTAAAATTCGCACTGTTGTTAAGTAGTCTTCATGCACCACCTGTCTCTTCTGGCAATCTAAACTTAAGGAGACACAGGTTAGAAGTGGAAGGGGAAAAACAAAACACAACAACCAAAACACACCAGCAGCCAGGAGTAGTGGAATTCTATAGTTAGGATAAAGTATTCTTCTTTAGGGAATACAACACAGTTCCTGGGTGGCTTCATAAGTTTCAAGTATCTAGACCAAACTTGAGGGGTACTATTCTTGATATTTGAAAAAAAAAAAAAATTCCTTAAATGGGAAATTTAATCATTACAGAAAGTAGAATATTAAATATTCCCTTCAGAGCTTAGTAGATTAATGAAACTGCTAACCATGTAGAGTGAAATTATTCTTAAGAAATTGTTTGATTCAGCAAACCAGTTCTATCTTCCTATGGTATTGAAACTATAAATAAAATATTACGATTACTGAAATAATTATGAATGCCTTAGAAATATAAAACCAAAATTAAATATGTCAAAGGATGCAGATATGGGGTTCTTTCCCAAAGGATGTTGTAGCTCTGAGATGTAATGAAAAACCTGATAGACCAAAAAAGTTGCTGCAGAATTGAGCTATACTGTTTAACTTGAATAATTTTCTTTGCATAGAGTTTTCAAAAATTTCCAAATTGTTGTAAAAATCTCTTTCCTGACATTTTCCTGACTTAAGAAAGAAAACAAATTGAGACTTTCCTTGCCAATACATAGTCTTGAAATGCTTCAGGGGTTTTCAATCTCATGAAGACTGAGTAATGAAGAGGTAGAAAGCATTTCATTGAAATATCCAGAAAACTATTTTTAAGGTTAAGTTCCAAGAGACCCACTGATTTTCTTATATTTGTTTCTGTTTGATAGAAGCCAAGTACAAAAATACCTAGATAATTTAGAGTTTATTGTAGTAAGGTTGATTTTTTTATCAGAGGGTATAATTTAAGATCACTAGAGTTCTTTCTGAGATCATAATTTGCTGAGCTGATATTAAAATATTTGTCTACTTAATACAATTAGCCTAAAATTTCCGATGGATTCTTATTACAGTGCACAATATACTGTTCTTTAACTTTTCCTTTTCTACCTCCTTCCCCATCTCCCTTTCTTACCTTTCTTCTTTCCTTTCTCCCATTTTTCTGTCCTTTCTAGTTTCAACAAATACTTATTGATTATGCTAACCTGTTTCAGATGGTCAGTTTAATCACTACTGATAAATAAGTTATCTCAACACTAAAATATAGTATCTTTGACACTAAGTGTGCTATAGACACATTGTTAGAGACACTAAATATGTATTTTACAGTTACTTGATATCTATTATTATCATTATTTTAGAATAGAACTCAATCATAAACTGCCGCACAAAATAATTTGACTGTATTTTATTTTGTTTCAAACTATAATTTGAAAGGCCTACATCTGCCTTTCTTGATTTCAAAAGGATTAAAAGGAGAAAGGAAATAATCTCATGATTGCTCATAAATGGCAGGTAAATCGCCACTGTCACCCTGCCCTCGCACATATACACATATATACACTGAAACGCGCAAATAAATACACATAATCCTCCACTTCATCCATATACTGGTTTTATATAAGGATTTTTTAGAATAGCTTATTGCTCCAATGGAAAACTTTACCTAATGGAGAAAGCACAGGTTTGTCTGTGATGCAAAGAGTTTTTATCCTGGGGTTTAGTTATTTGCAATTAATATTCTCTCTCATTCCAACTACTCATTTTTATTTAATAGTCAACTTATAATTACTTCTCTGATGTTGCTCTGGGACTAGAATTTCTTTGACCTTTTGTATGAGAAACAAAAGATGAATTATTTTGCTTGACTTTCCTATTTTAGCTGTATTTTTCTGAAATTAATAAGAAAATTTGGCTCAGATTGTGTATCATAGACTTAATAAGAAAATAAGTAGGAGTGACCTTGGCCTTTCCCATGACTGCTTTATTCTGAAAATATATTTAATTTACTGTCATTTAATTAGAATTATAAATATTTCTATTTCAGATATCTCTCTCTCACACACACAGACACACAAACACACACACAAAGGCATGATGAAAATTCTGACTTAAGAATTTATAGTTGAATACATCCTGACTAAATGTGTGTGTATATATATATATATTTACAATTATATATTTACAATTTTATACTTGTAATTATATATATTTGCAATTATATATAATTATGCATAAGTATATGATCACATATTTGTTATTATATATGTTTGCACATAAATTTGCAAATTGTAGTTTTTACAACATTTTATATATTTTAAAGTATTTTTCATATGATTTAAATCACAAAATTTTTTCTCTCTGCTTGATAAAGAAGGAAACAAAATACAGTTTGGTTAAATAGTTTGTTGAAGATCACATAAGCAGGCGTGCTTAAACTGAGGCTAGAGTTTGAGGCTTCTGCTTCCTAGCCTCGTAACGTTTCCACTACATGTTTTTGCTGGGTGGGGATGTTATAACTCTCAGGAAGGCAGAACTCATGAAACTGACTTGTTTGAGCCCAGTTAGGTACACTGGAAATAATAAATGTATAATTGTTAGTGTAACCTTGATACAGAACACTAATAACTTAAATCACATTTTGTGCATATCTTTCCAAGCAACATGGGCAGGCAAATTTCCTTTTATTCTCTGAATACCCATTTTTGGATTGTAAATGTTTTGCCTCTCTGTTCCGTTCACCTCCCCATGCTTGCATGCCCTTCTCGCCAGCATTGCTTACCTTTTTCTGGGCAGTGTTCCCAGTTTAGGATGTGTGTGTGTATGTACGTGTGTGCACTCATGATTGACTGTGTGTGCATGTGTTTCTTTTTGTTTATTGTGATGTACTGCATTCCAGGTTCTGTTTTTGAGTGAAGTGCTTTATAAATTGTTGTTGTTAATGTTCTCATTAAAGCTCTTTACAAATAGAATGCAGTATTCAAGCATCCTACCTGCCACAAAACAGGTAGACAGGGAGGCTAACTATTCATCTTTGCATTTCTAATCTTCCTCAAGGAAAAATAAAAGAGATGTGAGTTTAGAAAACACAGACAAGGTGAATACAAAATGTTCGCTGTTCTGAGACAGGTGTCAGTGAATCAAGTCAATTCAAGAATAGCTGTGAAATATTCAAAAAGCTATTGTGCTGGGAAAGCAGAACTAACATGGTCCTGCATAAAAACTTTAAAAAAGCTGATTCATGTACAAGTCTGCTATTATTCCTTTATATGAGATATAAGCTTGGGTAATTTGAAACGAGAGCCAGAATGTTTCACTTGGTCTTGAAACTGGAAAGGGAGGGGAAAGGAAACTAAAACTAAAATAAAATTTTTTTTTCTTTTTATTTTACTTGGTGAGAACAAATTGTACAATTTTTATCAGTTACTGCACAACTCTAAACTCAATGGAAAATATCACCTAGCCTCTCTAACTTGTTGAGTAACATTTAAAAACAAAGCTGCACCATTTGTGTGACTGGGCTTATCTTGAACTACGGTGGTGGCTGTCCCCAGTTGGACTTCGGTCATAGAAGCCATGCATTGGGGTTCAGAGAAATGTGGCTGGCATCCAAATTTCTTTGTCATATTATTTCATAGAACTGTGTGTTCACTATGATATTCACATACCAGGGGTTTTAGTTTAAATCAGTAATCATAAGTAAGATATAGTTTTAGTAATACACTGACATTTTAATATAAATAGTGTCCTGTAAAATGTGTCAAGAACTTCTGGCTATATAAAACAAAATATATTAAATCTTTTGTTATTAATATCATCAGTGTGATAGATTTACACTGGTGATCTGCTAAATCTTGCCTAATCTCTCAGCAAAACACATATAAACACCCTGTGAATAATGCTACTTGACACCCCAGCTGGGAATATCTGGTACTTATAAAAACTTTCCAAGATAGTTTTCTAACATTTTTTCTTTGCTCTTATCTGATTCATATTTTCATAACTTGAATCAAGGAGGAAAATGAAAAACTGGCTTCCAGAGGTGTCACAACTTACTCTCTGGAAATAAAACCAGTATATCATCTAATTTCAAGGAATATAAAGAAGTACTTCTGTTTCTGAACCTGAGTACTTTTAAGCCTGACAAGTATGAACAAGGTAATGATCTCTTAGCTACAGTTGTGAGATAGACTGTGTGAAGCAAAAGAGAAGTAAGGAAATTAGAATGCAGTGCAATAAAGCAGCTCATTTGTTATTTTCAAGTTTTTTCCTATCCGAGTAGTCGCATCAAGGATTGCTCTAACCATGGGAGTCTAGTAGATGAGCGTGATCCCACAGAGGTGCTCCTTGTAAATAGCCTATATTGTGACGAGTCAATTCAACAAAAATTGGGAGGACATCTAATTTATGCCAGGCCCTGTATGGAAGCTCATGCCCAGAGCTGCTGTTAGCTTTATGACACTAAAATAAGCATAGGAATTGCCTTATGTGTAGCAGTTAGACTTTTGAGTATTGACACGTCCCTCACCCAGCCTAATATCACAAAAGGCTATGAGCCATCACCAATTCTAAGCTCCTAGGATCCTCGTTCTGTATAAGCTATGCTGACCACAAAACTTGGGAGGCATTTTGTGAAAAACTAGGAAACTCTAGTTCCCACTGGGGGGCTACAGCTGCTTGGTCATTTGCAACTTTATCTCATTTTCACTATTTGTTTATAGTCTGCTAGTAAACCAAAGTGAAAGCAATTTGCAGCTAGTGTGAATCCTCATTTTAAAAGGTTTCCTGAATGAAATAGATCTTTGTGGTTCACTTTGGCTCACATTTTGCTAGCTGCTCCTGAATACGCAAGAACATGGATTCTAAATGTGAAAAATTTAAGCTTTGACATTTGCTGTTCAGTTTACATCCAAAGATTTTATTTTGGTCAATTAAATAAAAGAATCAGTCAAACAGTTTTTTTTTTTTCATTGAAACTGACTCCAATTGACCATGTGATTAATTACATGTGAATGCTAAATATAGGAGTTATGTGGATAAAGATATGTGGACTCCTCAGCTTTCCCTTTGATTCTATATGATTCCTTCTTTAAGACCATGGTGGAATCAATCAAGATATCATATATAATTAAGCTCTTTTTGTTCATATTTTTTATATTTTAGATGGTATATTGTGTTTAACAAATAGAAGCTTTTAATCTGGACCTGATTTTTAAATCTAATTGTTGTATATTTGATCTTTACATACAAACATACACATTATTTAAAGAAAAAAAGAGAGTAAGTATACTATACGCATAGCTGGTGAGTGCACTCCACCCTCTGGAGGAAATGTCTCAGCACCTCCCTCATCTGTTGTTACCTAATCTGGAACAGAAGAGTTAATTTGCCCAAGATAGCAAAGAGGCCATCAACCTAGTTTAGTTTATAACTGAAAATTCTCACAATGTATTCTTTTCTATATATACCCTGTGTTAAGTAGTATGAATATGCTCACTAGCATATTCGATAAACTTTAGTTTATCTAAATACTGAAAGTCAAACTTGACAAAGGTAGGGGATGCCAAACCTGAAACATAATCATGACTAAAGCTAATTACATCTCTTTTATAAAGACAAATTATAGTTTACTAGATAAGTTTATTAATTAGAATAAATATTTGTATCTGGTTACATGGGGTGCTTCCCATGCATTCAAAGTAGTGGAATAATAAAAAGGATCAAACCTAGTCTTGGACACTATATAGATTTACCAAGAAAACTTAAAATTCTAAAAATAAATCAAATTTATAAAGTCTAATTATATTATTTAAATACTTAAAGCAATATTTACGTTTGACTTTCAGTCAAATTCTGAATGCTCTCTCTTCCAAAATCCTGGAGTCTTTAAGAGTAATTCTTTTAGGTAAGCAGATGTTTCATTTGTTAAATGCCTGCCTTTAATTTATCCAAGGCCACTGCTAGCCTGTCTAGTATTCGTGCAGGTAGAAAAAGTACTCATTCTGGGTAACTGATTAGAAAAAGGCTTTCCCTTTTGGTAGAAGCGCCCGCATGGGCACGGTGCTTGGTGAACTGAGCACTGCCTAGATTTGAGTCCCCAGTCACAACCCCAGCTGGCTCCTTTGTGCAGTGTCCAATATACATGGGGGTCCTGAGTTCACCCTCTGCTATATGATCATTATCTACATTCTCACTTAAAAAAATTCTTTCCTTGAGTTTAGTAGTCTTGTCCTTTCATAAGAAACACCAGATAACCAATGGATTCCTTACCCTTTAGTTTTAAATCTCTGCAGCCAAGATTCTAGCTTTAAACATCCTTGTATTTATCAAGAAAATGACAGCAGCAAAAAGACAAAGCTAAACTCCTTAAGAGATAACTTTGCAAAATGTGGAAATTTAAAGAGAATGAAAAAGCAGAAATCACCAGTGAGACCAAACAACTAAGACTTTTGAATATTTTAGCTTAAATTCAATCCCATGAAGGCAGACATGAAATATTGACACTTTAATGTCCCCAGAGTAGTTTAATCTGGTATGCTAAGTCACAGCTACAGCAGAATGCTATGTCCCAGGGTCAGGCAATGTGCTGAACTCAGCAGGTTGGGCTCAGTTTCCACAGACAAGAGTATATGTCCTACAGGCTTTGGTGAAAAGGCTGTAACTAAGCAACCCCCTCAACTCTCAGCCACAGAGCTCCTTTAGAAATATTAAAGAATTTTCTGTTTAGATCTCTGGATTTATTATTCCTTAACTGATATTATGAGTGGGAGAGTCAATATTTGAAGATTTGTTACACAATTGCTACATACACACAAACAAGGTATTAACCAATTGTCAACAGTTTTGAAGGACCATCTACAATTAAAGTTCTAAAGTTGCTTCAAAATTTAAATGTTATTAATAGCTAGCAAAGAGAAGAGTTTTTAAAATGGAGGGATGGCGGAGTAAATCAATCTTAATTCATTTATCAGTTACTCAGAATAACACCATGATAAATAATTATCACCTAAACACTACTGGTTGTACCATTTCTTTTCAAGTGATATTTATGACATATTATCAGCGTACACAACTTAAGAGCTTACATATGTTTTTCTCATTTGTGTAATCTAATCAAAGGTGCAAAGCCTGGATCTATGCCAGTGCAAACCTTCCCTGTTACAGGGTTGAAGCCTGCATGGTCCATCTGGAGTTGCTGGTCTGCTTGATGTCAAATGAGAGATCCTACCAGCATGGAAGATGAAAGGATGTTCAGGCCACGTGTCTGGGGATGACAGTTCTCTTTGTGATGAACCACAGAGTCACAGCTTGTTAAATAAGCCTGTGACAGTGATAAAAGACAAAGCCATCAGTTCATAGCAGAATATGGCCTATCTGCCCATGACAAACCGTGCTATCTCTACTTACACAGGCTGACATCTCATAAAGCATTCCCACAAGTGGTGGCTAGAAATAGTCTCTGAAGACAGCCCCAAAAGACAGTAATAGCTTGCTGCTTATCTTCGAGCAAATGAATGGAAAAAACCTGGAGTGCACAATGTAGTTCTCTTAGCCTCACAGATAAAGGTGGCTTTCTATTGAGAACATTTTGTATGGTGGGCCTATTTCACATAATATTAAAATTTTGAGCAGTGTCTTAAAGATGGCTATGAGGCCTTTGTTTTTAAATACATGCTTATTTTGAACTCCCTTTCTATTGTTTCTTAAGTCCATAAGCCCACTTTACATGACTGCTTCTGTTTATTCAGAAACAATATATCTATTAACCAAATAATAATAAAAGAACATTAGTAAGAGCTATCACCTAGTCAGTGCTTACAACACGCTAGGCAGTTGTGCTAATCACACAATATACAGCTCAATGAATCCTGTAACCCATATATCACCTAAACACAACTGGATGTACCATTTCCTTTCAAGTTATTACTATGCCTGTTTTGCAAATGAGGAAACTGAGACCCAGAGTAGTTTATCCAGCTCACTCAATGGATGCATCAAAGATTGGAATGTGAGACTCCTGATTTACCATTTCTATTCCACCAGAATAGTAACAAATATAGTGGGCCACATTATAAAAGTGGGTGGATGAAAACAATATGAGGTCTACAGTTTTATACCTCTATTTTTGATGAACTGAGAGTTGATATTGTTAAGTCCAGTTATCTTAGGTAGGTTCAGATATGTCAAATATAACTGACATATTGAGTTATGTCAGAGAATGATATTCTTCCAGATATTTTGCATATGTGTGGTTATTCAGAAAAAGGGAACATTTAAAATAACATTCAACCACCCCTTTTCCTTTGCTTCTTTTTCCCTTCTTCCCATTGCCCTAGTTTCTTTCTAGCCATCTTACTTTCCATGACCCCATTTTTTTTTCATCTGATTCACTTATACCTTAGACTGTCCATGGTGCATTTGAACTTTGGTCTCTTCCTGATCAGCCATTTTACACACAAAAAAACACACACACAGATGGAGATGTTAGGTTCTGTTTAATCACAGGATGGTTTCACATAGTTCCATAATTGTTTTATATATGTAAATTTTGCCTCTCTTCCCAGTAAATTTCTTGAGAATGTAAATGGGTCATACACTTCCTTTGTATCTATATCAGACTTTGCAGAGCCTTGGACAAATAGAAGACAATCAGTGAATGGTTACCCAATTGAAGTGCTTTTCTTAGCGAATGGTTTCAAAGACCAAAGAGGAGACTGAACCCCTAATGTTAGGCAACAATAATACCTGACAAATCTAAATTCTGAATAAGCTTCTCAAAAGCAATAGAAGTTTGCTTTGAAAAAAAAATGACTTTTTCTAGTGCACTAAAATTGAAAAAAAATCCTTTCAATCCAGTGGTTCCTACTGTTCTGAGGAGACTTACTAAACTTGCTGCTACTTTGGATTTGATAGCCACCTTAAATCAAAGTGCTTATGATAGGCTTGTAATAGAATTTACAGACATATTAGGATGCAAAGATTAGTTCCAAAAAATACTGTTTTAATTATAACATAACAAAGTAAGAAATTTTCCGGCTGGAATTGAACATTTAGGTTTAAGTGCTTAATTGATCTTAACTGGTTCTCAACTTTGCATATTTCAATCAATTCTAATGAGTGAATTGAGAAGATGTTGCAACTGATTCTTATTAACTTTAGTACTTCTATCATTTAACCGGGATCAGGAGTCTCAAATGAGTTGATTTGGTGAAACATTAGCTCAGTTGAAATGTGTGACAATTTACCACTTAAAAGGTCACACAAGTCAAACCTGAGAGATGGGACTTGAGGGGCCAAGGCATTTGAAAAAACATTTTCGGGTGATTCTGCTATGTATTTAGAGTCAGCCAGTGATTTAGTTTAACTGCAGATTGGTCCTAGGGTCTGTTCCATAACATGCCCTCCCAAGATCAAGCAACCTATTTTTTTAACACCTTCAAATGCCAGAGCAGTATCAGTGTACATAATCACTCTCGTGAACTAAAAGACTTGAAGTCACTTGCAAAATGTATTATTTACAACCAGAGAAGAGCAACTCACTTCCAATTAGAACACACAAGGCTCTTAGATCTCACAATTAGCGTATTTAAAAAATTTACTTCAAAATTAAAAAACACGTACCAGACAATACGACTTTAAACCCATGTCTTGTTCTTGGTGAGAAAAATGGGGAAATCAAGTGGAAAATGACTAAGGAGAGCACAGGGAACGATTCTCAAAAAGAAAGCAACAAGAGACTAAGGAGAACAAGAGATTAAGCTGGAAAAAGAACCATTACCTAGTACATTATTCTGGATGTTTGGCCATAACCTTTGCTTAATTTTCAGCTGCCAGCTTCAAGTCACAGAAGAACAATACTAGAAATCTGATCCGTTCAAGAACACTGACAGGCTTGCTAGGAGAATATCAAAACGCACTCTCTAGTGAAATCAACTAATATTTATTGAATATCTACTATATGAAAGGCACTGTTAGAAAAAGGACTTAAAGAAAGACAGCAGGACCAGCCAGTATATGGAGGGTCTGACAAAATTAAACAGGCTTGTTGAGGTGGACCAGTCCGGTTTGAGAGACTAGAGGTAGCCTGTAGCTGGAGACAGAAGCACAAAAACTATCAGTGTCTCAGGGGAATGGTGAGAGCAGTGAACAATGATTCCAAGTGAGATGTGAGCTTGGCCTCCTGTCATCGGAGAAGAATAAAGGTCATTAGAAAATAATTACCCACTTAGGAGTACGACCTTCTGACTGACTTGAAAATATTGAACTAAGAATTTGGGCTTCTGTCTTTTCCTCGACTAGGAATCCTATTATGATCCCCAAATTGGAGTTTAAAGAAAGGATAGGAAGGATTATATTGCAAGTGGAAGAGATGTGGATTTCAGCTGTAGTTATTTGAAGTTCACCTGGACAGAGGCCAAGAAGATCATCACAGACACCGTGCTATATATAATCAAAGATATCAAGGGGATTAAGGTATTCTCTTCCAACAGACATGTTTATAAGGCAATAATAAGAAACAGTAAGATAAAGTTCAACTATAATAATAGAGAGTTGTTATGAGATTATAGAATATTAATTGCACAAGGATGAGTTGTTCAGATACTAATGGCTCTGAGTCCCAAAGAGGTACAGATCCCTTCAATTAGAAGAAGGAAGAGAACTTTCTATAAGGTAACATTCCAAGGGAGAAGTATTCTGTCATTAAACGCTTAGAGGCAGGATCCTAAGACAGTCATATTAAATAATTTATTTATTTGGATGGATGGCTAGGTTTAGGTAGTTGAACATATGCTGAATAGTTTGGGCTTTATTTTATAAACAGTGGGGACTCATAGACCCTCCTTTTACAGAGGGAAGTCATTTGTTCTCAAAATAATTTTAGAGAAAATTGACTTGCTGGTTTATATAGAATGGATGGTAGGGGAGAGAAATCAGAGGGCTGAAAATCAGTTGGGAAATTATCACAAGAGAGTAAACCTAAGGGTCTGAATTTGGCTCATGGCAGTGGACTAGAAAGAAAAGTCCGATGTAGCAGTTATTCTAACGAGTGAATTGAGAAGATGTTGCAACCACTTCTTATTAACTTTAGTACTTCTATCATTTAACTGTGATCAGAAGTCTCAAATGAATTGATTTGGTGAAACATTAGCTCAGTTGAAATGTGTGACAATTTACCACTTAAAAGTTCACACAAGTCAAATCTGAAAAGCTTTCTTTTCTGGATATAATTATTCAAACACCATTTGGAAGCAGCATTTCACTTAGATGCTGCCTACCAAAATGTAGCCAGTCCTCTCAGTTTGGTCTTTTCACCCATGGAACTCATCCAAGTCAACAATGTTCCTTGGCCTCTGATGTCCTTTCCAAATCCTAGCTGACAGGGAGAGAACCCACTGTCTGTACTGAAGATAGAAAATATCATTAAATTCTAAGGCAATACGGATTCATGATCATTTAAAAGGATTTTGAAAACACAGAGGTTATGAATTTAAAAGCTCCACTTAGCTTGTACAGTGCTTTAGGTGATGGTGTCCAGAGAGGTCAGTTTTGTAGGTGGCAAAAGCAATAACAATAATGAGAAAAAAAAAAACTTTAAAAGTGTTTAAAATATGATAAAAACGATTTAACATCTGGATTTTTCAAATATTTGAATATTTTCCAGGTAAATTCTGTTCATAGGGAATAGTTGAATAATTGAAATTTTTTATTACCTAAAATACATGAACTTTAGAAGAGTACATCCCCTAAATATACTAAATATCTCCCAAAGATCTATTGTTAGATGATGTAGATAAAATCTTTACTTTTGTTCTATTTGCCTTACCTTCCTTGAAAAGCCCCAGGTACATTAGGTATAACTCTCTTATTTGTCAATGACACTCTGTAATTTGTTCTATGTAGAATATTCTGGGATTATACAGACATCTCCAGCAGATTAATCTTATATGTTGGACTTCCAATAGCCAAGAGGGTTTTAAATTATTCAAATGAAAGGTAAAATCTAAGTCCCTTGTATTGCAATCACTAATATGATTATATCAGTTCTAGATATGGGTAGTTAATTTAGAGATCAGATAGTCTAGCTTCCTAATATGACATTTGAGGAAACTAATGAAATAGCTAGGCAAAATAAAAATCCCCTAAAGATGTCCATATCCTAATCTCTAGAACTTGTGAATATATTACCTTACTTGGCAAAAGGGATTTGTAGCTGTGATTAAGGATAAGGACCTTGAGATGGGGAGGTCATGGATAATAATCATGGATTATTCAGGTGGATGCAATCTAGTCATGTGAATCCTTAAAAGTGGAGAATGTCTCCTGGCTACAGTCAGTCAGAGAGAAAAAGGATCAGAGAGTTGCTGGCTTTTAAGGTGAAGGGAGAGAGCCATGAACCAATGAAAAGACAAGTTGGGAAAAGCAAGGAATTGGAGTGTTCCCTAGAGGTTCCAGAAGGAAGTACAGCTCTGTTGAAACCTTGATTTTAGATCAGTGAGACCCAAGTCAAACTTCTGACCTATAGAACTGCAAGACAATAAATTTGTGTTGCTTTAAGCCATTAAGTTTGTAGTAATCTGTCACATCAGCATTAGATAACTAATACTATAGATATATAAACTTTTAATGATGTATAATATATAAGAAAAAGTACACAAATGATGAGTATATTGGTCAGTGATTTATCACAAACTGATCACATGTGTAACCACCAACCAGATCAAGAAACAAGTATTACAAGTACTGCAGAAGCTCCCTTCATGCACCATTCCAGGCACTACCCTGTTCCCTATGGTAACCACTGTTCTTACTTCTGACAGTATAGATTAGTTTTGAACTTGAAATGTTTGAACTTGAAATGTATGGAGTCATATACTATGTATTATTTTTGTATCTATCTCTTTTAATCAACATTATGTTCTTAGACTCATGTAAATTCGTTTGTTCCTTCTCATTGCTTCATAAAATTCTATTGTATAAATGTACTGCAATTTACTTAACCATTCATACTTTGGGCATTTGGGTAATTTTTAGTTTGAGACTATTACAGAGTGCTGTCTTAAGCATTCTTGTACATGTCTTTGATGAACACATAACCATATTTCTATGTCTGTACCTAGGAATGTAATTGCTGAGTCATGGGGTGTGTGTACATTAGTGTTGCTATAAGTTTTTTAAAGTTTTATACCTAGTTGCATTTCTACCAGCAATATAAGAAGACCCAGTGCAATACATCTTCTCCAACATTTAGTATTTTTAGTCCTTTTAATTTTATCCATTCCTGTGTGTGCTGATATTACATTGCTATTTTAATTTGTATTTCCTCATTTTCAAGATTTAGTTTACTGTGTTTTTAAGGTGAATAGGTGTTAAATTTTACCAAATTACTTTTCTGCTTCTATTGAGATGACCATTTAATTTTTCTCTTCTGTTTTCATTAATGTAGTGGATTACACTGATGGATTTCCAAATATAAAAATACCCTTAATTTGCTGGACTAAACTCTGCTTAGTTATGAAGTACTCCTTTTTTTTTTTTTAATTTTAAATACAACTGAATTCCACTTTCTAGTAGTTTTTTAGGATATTTGAGCCAGATTGATGAGAGATATTGGCCAATAAGTTTTTCTCTTTTCATTTATTTGTAGGGTTTGATTTCAAGGTTATACAAGCTCCACATGAAGAAGTAGAAGTATTCCCTTGTTTATCTGTTCTCTGGTAGATTTTGTGTAATATTGGTATTTGGAAGGATTCATAGGTTAATTTACTGTGACCTAGAAGTTCCTTTGTGAGAAGATTTTAAAAATTGGATTAATTTCTGTAAGTGGTTTAGACTATTCAGATTTTAAATTTCTTCCTAAGTCTGTTTGATAAGTTGGGTTTTCCATATCATTCAAATTGTCAAATTTATTCGCTTAAAGATTTTTCATAAATTTTTTCATACTTAATCATTATAGTTTTAATATTTGGATTATTTATACTGATGCCTCCCCTTATACTCCTGATATAGGTAATTTGTGTTTTCTCTCTTTGTTTTAGTCAGGCTTGCTGGGGGCTTTCCAGTTTTACTGAAAGTTAAAAAAACAACCTTTTGCTGATTCTCTCCATTGTATGCTTATTTTATATTTCATTGATTTTTTCCATATTATTCTTATTATTTGTTTCCTTCATTCTTGAGGATTGATTTGCTATAAATGTTTGTAGTTTCTTGAGATGGATTCTTAGTTGATTTTTAGTATTTCTTTTTTTCTAATATATGCACATATGACTCTACATTTTCTTTTAAGCACTGCTTTAGCTCTACCTAGCAAGATTTGGTATGTCATGTCTTCATTATTATTTAGTTCATAACATTTTAATTTCCATTGTAATTTCTTCTTTGACCTATGGATTAATTGGAATTTCCAAGCATATGGAATTAATATCGTTTTTTCTTATTATTCACTTTTAGCTAAATTTGACTGCAGTGAGATAATATACTCTAAATGATTTCAGTCCTTTGATATTTGTAAGAATTTTTTAGTAGCTTAACACATGATAAATTTGGTGAATGTTTTTTACAGTTCAAAAGATGTAAATGATATAATTGTTGGGTGCAGTGTTCTGTATATGTGAATTTGGTCACGTTTTGTTATTTGTGTTGTTTAGATCTACTGTGCTCTGACTGATTTTTCTATCAGTTATAGAAACAAGTCTGTTAATTCCTCCTCTATAATTGTGGAATTGTCTGTTGTCTGTTTAGATTTCTTATTTTCTGCTTGATATATATTATATCTGTGTTATTTATAATGTATATATTTGGGATTGTGATAGTTTCCTGGTTGATTGATTTCTTCATGATTTTAAAATATCTCTCTGTTATGAGTGGTGTTTCTTGCCTTAAAGCTTACATTCTCTTTTAGTATAAATATACCAGTGTTCTTTTTATTTGTATAATTTATCAATTCCTACCTTTTTATTTTTACCATGTCTGTGTGCTTCTATTCAAAACATTTTTCTTCTTAGCAGAATAGAGTTATTCTTTATTTCAATCTAATAAGCATAGTATTTTAATTAAAATATCAAATCCTTTTACCTTTAATGTAATTATTGATATAGTTCGATTTAAATCTACAATTTTACTGTTTTCTCTCTTACGTCTCCTTTATTCTTTCGTTTCTCATTTTAAGTTTTTTGGATTTGCACAGTATTTTTATGGTTATGTTTTTCTCTCAATTACCTTGTGAATTATACATTTTTAAATTACTCTTTTAGTGCTTACTATTAAAGATCTATCCTTGACTTATTACCATTTAATACAAGTTATTAATAATTTCACTTCCCTATAATGCTAGCATCTTAGAACATTTTACTTTCAAGAATTCACCTCCCATGTTTGGATCATTGTTGTAATGCACTTTAAGTTTGTATTTATGTTACAAAGTTTATGAAATTATAATTATTCTTTTATACAACCAATGTATATTTATATAAATATTTACCATTTCCAGTGCTCTTAATTCCTTTATGTGTTCCATTTATTTGTCTGGAATTATTTCACTTAAGAAGTCCTTTTATATGTCTTCTAATGCCTTTTGATGATGTACTCTTAGTTTTTGTTTGCTGAGAACACCTTAATTTCCTGTTTGTTTTTGAAGAGTATTTGTACTAGGTATAGGATTCTAAACTAACAATTATTTTAACACTTTAAAAATATTAACTAATTACTTTCCAACTTCCTTTGTTTCTAATGAGAAGTCATCTGTTAGTCTTACTTTTGTTCTTTTGGAAATAATGTCTTTTTTATTGATTGCCACTTGTGAGACTTTCTCCTGGTCTTTAGTGATCTGCAACTTGACTAAAGTTCATAGTAATATATTTTTAAATCTTGCTTGTGGTTTGCTGAGCTTTTATCTGTGTTGATGATGTTCAGCTGTTTTTTTAAAATTCTTAGCTAACATTTCTTTGAAAGTATCTCTCTTTTTTTCCATTTACATGTATGTTAGGCTTTTTACAGAGTCCCTTATGTCTGTTATGCTTTTTTTGTTATTCTGTACTTCAGATTGGATATTTCCTATTGACCTGTCTTCTACTTTGTCTAAATTTCTGTGAAAACTATTAATTGTTTTCTTAATTTTCAGATATTGTGTTTTCGTTTCTACAGTATTCATTTTATTCTTATAGTATATTGAACTCCATATGTTACCAATTTTCTATATTGCCTATAATTTCTTGAGTATTTTAGTCACAGTCATTGACTTCTGATCTCAGTATCAGGATCACCTGAAAGTCTGATTCTGTCTGTTTTTCCTCTTGGTTACTGATCATGTGACATTTTTCATGCTTAAAGATTTTTTATATAATTGTGAACACTGTACATTAAAAAAAACTGTAAAAGTTCATATTATAGATGCCATTTTATCACCAGCAGGGTTCTAAGAAATGAAATAGATGATCACTTTAATCCAATCAGAAATGGGGCCAGGTCAAAACTGCAATTAATTGTCAAGATTCAATCTATTTCTACTTTGTCTTTATTTTTTTTTTTTTTTTTTTTTTTTTTTTTTTGTGGTACGCGGGCCTCTCACTGTTGTGGCCCCTCCCGTTGTGGAGCACAGGCTCCGGACGCGCAGGCTCAGCGGCCATGGCTCACGGGCTCAGCCGCTCCGTGGCATGTGGGATCTTCCCGGATCAGGGCACGAACCCGTGTCCCCTGCATTGGCAGGCAGACTCTCAACCACTGCGCCACCAGGGAAGCCCTGTCTTTATTCTTAGGGTACACCCACCAAGACCTTTTAATTGAGAACCTACGGAGCATTTTTCTTCTCACCTCTGGAAGGCTGTTGGAATTTTTGCTCTGCTTTTCAGAGATTTTCAGATTAGTCTTGTCTTGTGCAGCTTTTGAACAGCAATTATGAGGAAATCTGGCTCTGTGTTTGATTAACAAAACTCTTGCTTGTTTCTTGGTTTCCCAAGAGCTTTCTGCCAGGGACCAACCCTGGATTCTGTATCTCTAGCTGTATTCTCTCTCTCTCTTTTTTCTTTTTTGGCCATACCATGCAGCATGCAGGATCTTAGATCCCTGACCAGGGATGGAACCTGTACCCTTTGCAGCAGAAGCATGGAGGCTTAACCACTGGACCAGTAGAGAAGTTCTCTCTAGCTGTATTCAGAATAAGCAAATATTCCCAGAAAGAAAAGCTAATGGAAGAATGTAGTGTCAGTTCACCACTATCTCCAGTACCTCTAAAAATTGTTTCATAGACCTTTCCTCCAGCAGAGAGACTGCAGTATTCAGTAAAATTTCAGTATTCAGTAAAAAATTCAATAAAATTTCCAACTTGGTTCTCTAAATACTTACTCTGCCCATCTATAAACTAAGTTATGCTCTAAGAAACTGGCCATGTGTTTGAGGCAATTTAAGTCTCTAGCCGTGGATGACTGCTAAAAACTCTGTTGGTTTATTTGTCCCTTCTCATTGGTTTTCTCTCTGAAGGAAGTCCAGATTCTCAAGCTCTAGATCACACTAAAAATTATCACATGCTTCCAGGAAAAGACAGCTGAAAATTCTGAGCTCATCTCTGAACATTTTCCTAAATATTTTCTCTGAATGTTTAGTCCCTATAATCTTCCTTGCATTCACAGCTCTCTAATGCCTTTAAAATATGATTTTTATAATTTACCTGGTTTTCTTGGGTGTCCACATTAAGAATGTTAGCCTTCTGAAAATTACTTAATCTTTTTTTCTAACATCTTTATTGGAGTATAATTGCTTTACAATGGTGTGTTAATTTCTGCTTTATATCAAGGTGAATCAGCTATGCATATACATATATCCCCATATCTCCTCCCTCTTGCGTCTCCCTCCCACCCTCCCTATCCCACCCCTCTAGGTGGTCACGGAGCACCGAGCTGATCTCCCTGTGTGCTAATTACTTAATCTTAATTGGAAGTGAAAGACTCCATAGATAGTTCTTCAGTTTGATTTGAATACTAATAAGGAGAGCAATTATTCTCTAGTTTTTCAAATATTTCATGAGCCTCTGTTGTCTAAAGTACACAGCCTGATACATTGTAGAGTAAGTTTGTGATCACAATGCTAAAAGAAACTATAATTTTTTATCTCCTGTGCTGCCCAGTTCTTATCATTTTGGGGGGGGGGGATCAATTCAAGCCAAACTCCTCTGGGACACCTTGTCTTTCTGGCAAGAGATGTCTGACTTTTGATAAATTCCTTGACACTACTGTTCTCTGCCATTCTACTCAAAAATAAATATTTTCAAAGAGCTCATGTGTTCCAAAATAAAAGAACACATCTATTGCCTGAAATAGTTTAGATATGAGTAGAGGACCAGGGAAGAATGGAGTTTGACTCTTGCCAGTTTCATCTCACCCTTATAATTGAAAAGTTGTTTTAAAAGACTCTAATAGCAGGCTTCCCTGGTGGCGCAGTGGTTGAGAGTCCGCCTGCTAATGCAGGGAACACGGGTTTGTGCCCCGGTCTGGGAAGATCCCATGTGCCGTGGAGCAGCTGGGCCTGCGAGCCATGGCCGCTGAGCCTGCGCGTCCGGAACCTGTGCTCCGCAACGGGAGAAGCCACAGCAGTGAGAGGCCCGTGTACCGTAAAAAAAAAAAAAAAAAAAAAAAAAAAAAAAACAATGGAAGATAAGCTAATAATTTTTGAAAGAAGCAGTTCTTAGAATACCTTGGAAAATGTATCTTATAGGTCTCCCCAGTGTATCTTGTTTCTGCAAACTGAAGACACAATAAAAAAAAAGTGTACACGGAAGTCAGTTGTCCCTAATAGCAACATCAAATTCATCCCACTGAATCTGTTAAGTTGTTCACTTGAATATTCTGCTTCTGGCTATACTTAAAATCCGTCAAGCTTCAGAGTTGGATGAAAAAGCCCACTATCCTATTAATTAATTTTATCTTCCCAGTTTAGGTAACAGGGCCCCAAAGGCAATCAGCTAGTGCCCTGAAGCACACGATACAGTTACTAATGTTAATAAAATGATGGCTCTTATTTTGAAAAATAGCTTATAGCAGTATTGATAATATTCTAGCAGCAGAATTTGAAAATCCAGCCATAATACCTTAATATTAAATTCTGTATATTCAGTAGTGTACATTATCAATATACCACCACATGATTTATTCATACCAGTCTCAGTGTCCTCCAGCATTGATCTCAAGGCTGTTTTTTAGCTCTGTAATGAAAACTCTAGAGCTTAAAATCCTGATCAAATGTCATCACTACACCAAGTCAGAAATATGGCCCATAGGGGTTAAGGTAGTATAAATTCTTTTTGGCCTGCATTATAAAATCTTGCCCAGAGCTAATACTGAGAAAAGGGGGAAAACAACTCAGTGAGTCAGAAGACTTACTGTCATCCTCCCCTCATCAGTGTAGACTGGGTTTATCGTTCTGAACCATGTGCTCCAAAAAAAGAAAAAAAAAAAAATTGCTGTTGAGAGGGTGTTCAACCAGGATGTTACTTTGGAAATGTGCTTATGATGGAAAGTAAAAACAAAAAACAAACAAACTTAACTAAAGAACTAAAAAAAAATCCACTGTTTAAAATGAGGTTAAAGTGTCCATTGACAGATGAATGGATAAAGAAGATGTGGCACATATATACAATGGAATATTACTCAGCCATAAAAAGAAATGAAATTGAGTTATTTGTAGTGAGGTGGATGGACCTAGAGTCTGTCATACAGAGTGAAGTAAGTCAGAAAGAGAAAAACAAATACCATATTCTAACACACTTATATGTAATCTAAAAAAAAACCAAAGCTGGTTCTGAAGAACCTAGGGGCAGGACAGGAATAAAGACGCAGACCATAGAGAATGGACTTGAGGACACGGGGAGGGGGAAGGGGAAGCTGGGATGAAGTGAGAGAGTGGCATGTACATATATGCACTACCAAATGTAAAATAGATAGCTAGTGGGAAGCAGCCGCATAGCACAGGGAGATCATCTCTGTGCTTTGTGACCACCTAGAGGGGTGGGATAGGGAGGGTGGGAGGGAGATACAAGAGGGAGGAGATATGGGGATATATGTATAACTGATTCACTTTGTTATAAAGCAGAAACTAACACACCATTGTAAAGCAATTATACTCCAATAAAGATGTTAATAATAATAATAATAAATAAATAAATAAAATAATAAAGTAAAATGAGGTTAATTTAAAAATGGACGCAATAGAAGTGAAAACCTCACTAAATTGCTCCATTATCCATTGTTAAAGCTTAGAAAAGAGTTAACTATGTTTTGGATGGGTAATATTACCATTTCTAACACCATAGGCTCCGAGGCATGAAAGTGATTGTTTCATAAACAAAAATGAAAAAAATTCCAAGGAGACCACTGAAGTATTTCTGGTCAAACTCTTCTTGGAGGACATCTTATAAGCAAAAGACCTCTGTGGAGTTCGAGATGGTGGTGGGTTGCCACATTTTGCTTTTGAAAGATAGCAAAATACCTAGTTTCTATACTGCTTTATTCAAACAAAAATTTCCATCATATGTATTTAAGAACTATGGTTGCCAATAAAGTCAGTCCTCTTGTTTATATTTTTACACTCCTGTATTAACAGTATACACACATTTATATAAACATCAAAAGTACTATACATGAAAACAAGTAAGGTTCCATACTCTAACAAACAAAATGATTGAAGTTGACCCAGGAAAAATCAGACTGTAGCTATAATAAATATTCACAAAACGGACAGGATACCTTCTAGCAGTGAAACATGTACTCTGAGTTTAATTAATTTGTAAGATATAACAATATTTTTGTGAAGGTTAGGAAGCACAGTTTGGTAATAGTAAAGATATTTCCTTGGTTGATGTTGTTTGAAATTATAATCCAGGTAACTGTATAAATCAGGATTAAGCCAGAGAAGCAGAATCAGTAGGAAATATAAATTAAGAGATTTATTGCAGGAAACTGGCTTATACCATTTGGGGGGCTGGTTAAGCATGTCTAAAACTTGTAGGGCAGGCTGTCAGGAGGGTCAGGCTGGAACTCTCAGGCACAGGATAAAGCTGTTGTCCACACAATTTCTTCTTATGAAAGCCTCAGCTCTGCTTTTAACCTCTTTCAGCTGATTGAATCAGGCCTGCCCAAACTATCTAAAATAATCTCCATTTCTAAAGTCAACTGATTATGGATTTTACTCCCATCTACAAAAAACTTCACAGCAAACCTAGAATAGTGTTTGAAAGAATAACTGGAGACTAGCCAAACTGACTCATCAAAAAGACTACCACAGTAATATATAGAAGTTTAAGTATTGGTTGATTTCTCCAAATCTCAAAGAGCATTGAAGATTGCTCATTTGAAATTCAAACCCTGCTCTAAGAAACAAACATATGTATATATTATATCTCTGATCTTTCCTTCTTATCTGGTTTTCATGGGAATTGAAAAGTTAAAGAAAGCTCAAATCTTTCTTACTGTAAATTTTTGTCTCAATTTTTATAAATATAATGTGCAAAGGATGTATTTCTGGATAAAGAGTTTCCTATAACACAAAGCCGTAGAGTATGCCTTTCCACTATTTCTCTTTTTAAAAAAAAAAATTAGAAGGGATAATTTTGTTGACATACTAAATACAATTGTCAGTAATGGATAGCATTAACATTTATATATTGAAATGTTAACAGAGAATTAGAGAATTCATTTTCATAATCCTTAATCAGTATTGTAGAAATCTGAGTCCATAGAAAGATATGTGAGATCTCAGTTATTAAAGAAGATACACCATGAGGTGTCTACAACATTTTAGAATGAGTGATGCAACTTACATTCTTTTCTTTTGGCTTTGTGATTTTGATTGTTTAAAATTATGCAATGCTGTGCTCACTTTGCCAGTACATATCTAATACTAAAATTGGAATGATACAGAGAAGATTAGCATGGACCCTGTGTAAGGATGACATAAATTCATGAAACATTCCATATTTTTTAAAATAAATATTTTGTTATATATGAACCTCATGGTAACCACAAACCAAAAAATTATAATGAAACAAAAAAAGAGAAAGAAATCCAAACATAACACTAAAGACAATCATCAAATCACACAAGAATACAGCAAAAGAAGAAGAAAGGAACAAAAAGAACTATAAAAACAACCAGAAGACAAATAATTAAAGGACAGTCAGTATATTTCTATCAATGATTACTTTAAGTGTAAATAGACTAAATGCTTCAGTTAAAAGACATAGAGTAGCTGAATAGATAAAAAGCAAGACCCATATGTATACTGTCTATAAGAGACTCACTTCAGATCTAAAGACACACACAGACTAAAAATGAAGGGATGGAAAAACATATTCCATGTAAATAGAAACAGAAATAAATCTGAGGTAGCAATACTTATATTTGACAAAATAGACTTTAAAATAAAGACTGTAATAGGAAACAAAGAAGAACATTACATGATAAAGGATTAATCCAATGAGAAGATATAATTGTAAATATATATGCACCCAAAATAGGAGCACCTAAATACATGAAACAAATATTAACAAACACAACAGGGAAAATTGACAGTAATACAATAATAGTAGGGGACTTTTAACATCCCATTTACATCAACGGACAGATTATCCAGACAGAAAATCAACAAGGAAATACTGGCCTTAAATGACACATTAGACGAGATGAACTTAGTAGGTGTATATAGGACATTTCATCTAAAAGCAGCAGAATACATATTCTTTTCAAGTGTGCATGGGACATTCTCCAGTATGGTTCACATACTAGGCCAGTCTCAATAAATCTAAGAAGATTGAAACTCAATCAAGCATCATCTTCAACCACAAAGGTATGAAACTAGAAATCAACCACAAGGGAAAAAAAAAAACTGCAAAAAACACAAACACATGGAGGCTAAACAATATGCTACTAAACAATCAATGGGTCACTTGAAGATAACCAAAATATACCTGGAGACAAATCAAAATGGAAACACAGTGATCCAAAACCTATAGGACACAGCAAAAGCAATTCTAAGAGGAATGTTTATGGTGATACAAGCCAACCTCAGGAAACCAGAAAAATCTCAGATAATCTAACCATACACTTAAATAAGGAACTAGAAAAAGAAGAAGAAACAAAATCCAAAGTTAGTAGAAGAAAATAACTAATAAATTCAGAGTGGAAATAAATGAAGTAGAGACTTAAAAAGCTACAGAAAAGCTCAATGAAACTAAGAGCTGGTTTTTGAAAAGATAAAATTAATAAACGTTTTGCCAGACTCAACAAGAAAAAAGAGAGAGGGCCCCAATAAAATCAGAAATGAAAGAAGAGTTAAAACTGACACCACAGAAATACAAAGAATCGTAAGACATCACTACAAACAGTTGTATACCCATAAAATGGACAATCTAGAAGAAATGGATAAATTCCTAGAAATGTACAATCTCCCAAAACTAAACCAGGAAAAGATAGAAAATATGAAGAGACTGATTTTCAGTAATGAAACTGAACCAGTAAAAAACAAAACAAACAAAAAAACCTCCCAACAAACATAAATTCAAGACCAGATAGCTCCACAGGTAAATTCTACAATACATTTAAAGAAGAGTTAACACCTATCCTCTCAAACTATTCCAGAAAATTTCAGAGGAAGGAGCACTTCTGAACTCATTCTGGAGATCAATATCACCCTGATATTAAAACCAAAGAGATCCTAAAATAGAAAATTGCAGGCCAATATCACTGATGAGCATAGATGCAAAAATCCTCAACAAAATATTAGCAAACTGAATTCAGTAATACGGTAAAAGGATCATTCACCATGATCAAGTGGGATTTATTCCAGGGATGCAAGAATGTTTCAATATCTGCAAATCAATGAAGGTGATGTATCACATTAACAAACTGAAGATTAAAAATCATATTAACATCTCAATAGATGCAGAGAAAGCTTTTGGCAAAATTCCACATCCATTTATGATAAAAACTCTCAACAAAGTGGGCAATAAAGGCCCACAATAAAGGCCAGATATGATAAACCTACAGCCAACATCTTACTCAATGTTGAAAAGTGGAAAGCTTTTTTTTTAAATCTTTTTATTTTCTAATCTTTAATTAATGTTTGAACATTACATTCCTAGAATAACTCCACTTGACGTGGGGTATTAGTCTTCCTCTCTACTACCTCAGTGAGTTTTCACCTCACAGGATCCCCACTTCCCTACTCTCTAGCTAGAAAACCAGGGTTTTATTTCTCCCACTCTGTTGCACACTGTTAATAATTGTGACTGCGTTTGAGACCAAGTGTTGAGAGGATGGAGAGAGAAAAAAAAGTGGTAAAGATTCTCTTCACACTTTGGGGACCACAGTTCCTCTGGACAGAGGGAAGGGTTCACATCCTTTAGAGATTTTGGAGCCTGCTCCAATATTGATTTCATTGCTGTTCCCACTTCCATGGGAATGCCTGGGGCTACAACAGGGGAGGATGGATGAAACAAAAATATAGGGGCTTTCCTTCACTCTTTCTGACCCCTCAGAGCTTCCTTTGTCACTCCTCAGATTAGAGACAGAGGCCTTCCGTTGGCACACTTTCTGTCTACACATAGTGAGCAGTTACAGCATTCAAATTTCCTTTGAGTCCAGCCTGGGAACCACCAGAAGAAAATGAAATGGGAGACTCCCCTCCAGCTCAGTGGTACTTCAAATTATGGTTTCCTTCTCCAATCCACCTGCTCTTATTTTTCTCAGAGTCCTCAGAGGGCTTCTGCATGCATTGTATTGAGATTCTAGCTGCATTTCAGTAGGAGAGACAGAGTGAAAATTTCTTACTCCATTTTACCCTGAACAAGGACTGACACAGGTTTTTTAGGTAAACATAGTAAATGAAATACCTTTCATACCTCTAAGTACAATATATTTACTGTTAATATTTTACCTTAAAATGCATTTTGATCTTCAGAAGTTCAGAGGGTCATTCCTCTGTGTAGTTAAACTATACAGATTTTTTATTTGCACACTTCTGTCCTCAGAAATTACAGCAGAAAAAATGCATATCATAGATTTAAAAATAATGGATCAGAGTCATAGATCAGACTACATATGTAACAAAAATCTGACATCTTTGTAGTTTAGGAGTTTGAAAATAATTGCACTTCCCTGAATTCTCATTAATAAAAACCATTTATTATTGGGCACAGCTTATGAGCCTGTCATCAGATGCAGTTCATTATGTGGCCTTGCATTACTATTATCCATTTTGGCGTAGCCTGACTTATTCTTAGCAGGGTTGGAACTTTTGCACTGTCATCATCTAAGTGCTTTTTGTGAGGTAGCAGGGTGATGGTGGAAAGAAGCAATATGTTTGGAGTGTGAGCGAACACTCAGACTTGAATTTTCCTCTTGAAAGGAGTTATTTCCCATCTGGCACTTTTTAGCTAAAAATATTAGATGCTTGTTTTGACTATTACCTCTGTTGCTGAGCCCTGAGTAAAGAAAAAATTTAGGTATCTGTAAATTGGAGGATTTTTAGGTTCATGGGAACTGCAGACTACCTGAAGAAGTATTTAACATGCCTGGGCCTAAGTTGTCCAGGATCTACAAGATGCCTATGAGCAGAACTTCCTGGATCAGGCAGCACAGTGCTGAACAAAGAGAATGAGCTAGAACACCTGGATTCTAGACTTCGTTTGACCATAAAACAATGCCGGGTTAGAATTTTCTAACACTTAAAACCCCATTGTCTCATTTGATCTTCCCAACCCTGCTGTCAGTCAAGAAGACCTCATACTATAATATTTTCCCAGTTCTAGGGATGAGAAACAAAGGCTCAAAGCAGTTAAGATCTTCTACTCTCTGTTAATCTAAGATTCTTTCCACTTGAATGTCACTAGTCAGATGTATTACTGGAAGACTCCGTTTCTTGATCTGTAAACGTAAAGATTTTCACTCCCAGTTTTTTTCCAGATCTTTTCAAGTTTGATCTAGTCACATTTTCACATTTTAGATACCTGTAAAACATAATCTTTTACTTCATAAATGATTTCTTAGGAAAATTTTCCTGATTTCTCAACCTATAAAATAGTCGCACATTCTGTCACTAAAATATCAAGCATTTCTTCTGATCATACTCTAGTGCATATGTACTGGCTATGGATAAGGGCAGAGTATATCTTAGTATAGTTGAATAGCACCTGATTTCTGATTGTGTTTACAAAATTATTTAATTTGAGAATTATCTATTTTAAAGGCTATTAAATTCTGTTGATCTCAACCACTCACCCAAATTCTCTCAATTTAATTTCTCTCATTAATATATACATGTAATAGAAAGGCAAAGAATATAAATGGACAATTCACTAAAGAGGAAATATAATTAGACTGGATAGGTAGATAGATAGGTAGGTAGATAGATAGCCTCAGTAATAGCCAAGTAAATGCAAATTTAATAATGAGACACCTCATATACTAGATTATAGTAATGAGAAACCTCATATACTAGATTATATGAGTTAATATTTGTTAAGCCCTTTACACAGTGTCTGGCTTATAGCAAGCATTTAAAATGCGTGTTAAAAATCAATCAATAAATTAAATAATTAAACTGCTAGTGCAAGTGTGAATTGCTTCAAATCTTTTAGAAAGTTATCTGGAAATATCTATAAACATTAAAAATTCACTTAACTTTTGAGTGAGCATTGTTGCTTTTGGCAAATATCTTACAGAAGTAAGAGCATCACTATTTAAGAAGGATTTTTATTTCAGCAAAAATACTGAAAATAAAATAAATGTTCATCAGCCAGGGAACAATTAAATAATTTTATCAGAGTCCCAAGGAAACAAATAAGCCATGAGAATTTGAGTTTATTCGCAAAATGGATATTTTAAGAGTATAATCAGTATGTAGGGAATACATAGGAGCTATTTCAATAACCCAGTTTGAATAGAAATAGAGCTGTTACCCTCCCTGGGCCCAAGGAGAGGAATCTGTGACCAAACTCAGAAGGAAAGTAGAGCAGAGGAAAACTCCTTGGGAGGAGAAGTGGCCTTCAGTTGAGGGACAGAGCCAGGCTGAGGCAAACTTGCATGGAGGGGGCCGGGGAATAAGTACCCTGCCCTCGGCCTTTTTCTTTAACTTCTTGCCAGGGCTTCCTATTTGTTAACCCCATCAGAACCAACCAGGAGCAAGGGAAGCCATGAGAGTCTGCTTCCCAGAGTGCAGAGTAGAGATGGGTGGAGAGAGGATCTGGGTGGTCAAGCAGAAGATATCTAATACAATACTCATGTCACATGGAGACTATGGAACGATACACAGCAATGGAGAAGACTATGAACTCATGGATGGTCCATATCATGGATATATGTATCCATGTATGTTACACATTTGGGAAAAAAATGGAGTGTAAAGTTTGAATATGATTCACTTTTAAAAACAGTAATTGTGTGTATGTATGTATATGTGTTTATATATGTATAAATGTATAAAACTATATATATAAACATGCATGTGAATATATTAGCTTTTTATTTTAGTATTTCTACAAAGTCCTTTGAAATCCATTAGAATGATAAGACGTCAGAAAGATCGTGATAGTGCTAAATGCACTTTGCGTGTTCATGGCAGGTGATTTGTAATATGCATTGGCTGTTGGAGATGGCTGAAATATAGTTTGTAATTTGCATAAACTAAATTTTGCTTTGTAATACGAGTAGACAGCACACTGTGCAGATAAATGAACCTTCAGAAAAAGAAGATGCCAATTCTATGTTTTTCTCATATCCACATGGCTAGAATTTAAATGGAGCAAAGCATACTGGGATCTGACCTGCTTTTGAGTCAGGGAAACATAACAGTCATTTGCAGTCAACTCCAAAGCCAGGGAATTCAATGAGGCCCTGAGCTCTGCAGCAACTTATCTCAAAGTCAAATTTTTACCTTCAAGTCTGGAACATTTGTTAGATGTTATCACGTAACAAATCCGTTTTCTTCTGTTCAATTGGGAGTCTCTAAGTATTTCGGAACATTTTTGTTTTCAGAAAGACTTTTTATAAACGTCCTCTCCCCCACTTTTAATAGATGCTTATGTTTATAACACATTTCCCATTTTTAAAGTGTTTTCAAATGTCACTGACTTTCAAATATTACCTTTTCACAAAGCAACTTGCAGACCTTGTTGTTTTAAAAACACATGCCAGATTTGGACTTGCTACAGATAACACACCACGCTTGCACAGATGTTTCATCAGCCTTACCTGGGATCATTTTCAAAATTCCAGGGCAAGACAGGAGTCCCACAGCCCAATGCCTGGAACGCAGCCAGTCTCACAGCACAGAGTCAACATGACACACAGTGAGTCAAAGCTACAAGATACCAAACATCTGGTGTTCTCTCTTTCTTTCTCTCTGTCTCTCTTTCAGTGTCTCTCCATCTCTCTCTCTCTGAGAGAAATATGGATGCTCTGGCATTATGGGCACAGAGTCTATTGGAAAGAGTCCTAAGAGAGCCAAGGTTTACGTGTGAGCATGTGGGAAGGAACGTGAGTCACACTTGGATCTTTTCAGGACTGGCTGCACATGTGCGGAGCATTGACCATCATTAGTGTTGGCTTCTGATGTGAAAGGCAGCAATTCCATAGCTGCATTTTAAAAAGAAAAACTCAGGTGTGACAAAGACTTTGCTAAAAGGATATTAAAATAGGACTCTTTTTTTAAACATCTTTATTGGAGTATAATTTCTTTACAATGGTGTGTTAGTTTCTGCTTTATAAAAAGTGAATCAGCTATACATATACATATATCCCCATATCCCCTCCTTCTTGTGTCTGCCTCCCACCCTCCCTATCCCACCCCTCTAGGGGGTCACAAAGCAGCGAGCTGATCTCCCTGTGCTATGCGGCTGCTTCCCACTAGCTATCTATTTTACATTTGTTAGTATATATAAGTCCATGCCACTCTCTCATTTCCTCCCAGCTTACCCTAGGACTCTTACTTTTTAACCTGCTGGAGTGGAGCCTTGCATTAAGGACATTTTGTTGGTACTTAACAATGGACTTGTGTACATTTGCCTGAGGAGCAAATTCCTTTGGGTCTAAATTCTGATTACTTAACCTAAATGATCTACCAGATGGAAATTATATCCTTGACATTGTAGAATCATAACTTGAATGAAATATCTCATAATTAGTGAAATCTGAATGATGTTTTTAATCATAAATTCCGTGTAGCAAGCTAGACCGCAGTTATAGTGAATGAGCTAGTCTAATAATTGCTTACTCTATTTTCATGATTCATCTTTGTAACTCTGGGTGCCTGATGGTGGTGGTATAGGTAGAGATTCATAAAGTGTCTGAAAGCTTTCATGATAAAGAACAAACAGGTAATTATTACCAAAAAACTTACATAAATCAGGTCAAAATTTGAGGATCTTAACATTTTCCCATACCTCCAATATCTGCTACTTTAACACATAGGAAGCTTCTATGCTAGTAGGAAATGGAGCAGAAAGCAAGACAGTAGCAAAATAGAGCAATAAGAAGTTAAGTGAATAAGTAACTAGTGGGGGTAAATCACAGACTATGACTGTTTTATGATGTCAGGGAAGTTCGAACAAATGGCCACCAAATGATATAACAAACTTCTTGTGAAATGTGGCTGAAAAGCAGAATGGCATGTCAATACTACAGGTAACATGCTGACAAAGCGGTCTTTATCTGAATAAGAATCTTTCAGCTGGTTTCCAAGTACATAGTTGTACTCAGTCCATTTTCTTCTTTATTCCTACAATGTTACTAGTAAAGAGACTATACCAGGCAGCAATTTTGACAGGGTCATGTCACAGTGTGTTTGCAGATTGGAGCCTACTGATAATCCTTATGGAGCTATTACTAAATTTTTACTAGCAGTTCACGACTTAATACTGACCCATAGATAAAACTGTCTGTATTTGTCCCTGCTGCCTCTCAACACCACTGATTTTCTCTCACTGTCACCTGCCCTTTCCCCACTCCCCCCATACTATGGTAGCTCTTAAGGAAAAGCTAAAAATTTGCTACCCAATTAGGAAGGCTGTGGATGCAGAAGCAGAGGGATATATGAAAAGGTGAGAGAGCAAAAAAAAAAAAGAAAAGGGGAAAAAAGATGTTTTAGGGGACATAGAGTTTCATACTCGTAGACTGTGCTGATAGGCCTACTTGGTGACCCACTGCCAAAAATTCTTCCTGAGCTAGTGGAATTTTCCACTTAGCATAATATTCAGTCAGAGGTCAAAAGCCTCTTGCTGGGTTTCAAAAATTAGCAGAAGTGTCTAATACCTGTTGAGTGACTGCTAAGTAACAAGCATTTTGATAGATATTTTATTCTTACAAACCCCCGTGAGCTATGATACTATTAATCAAATTTAAGATATGAGCAAGCAAAAGCTCAGAAAAAGGTTAAGTAATTTACCAAAACCAGGGTGATGGAGCCAAAATTCAAAGACAGATGTCAAGCCCCAGAGAGTATCTCTGCTGCTGCTTTTACCATTTCCACCTTGCCTTCTGCATTGTTAGCCGTGTTTCATGTTTTTTTTTTTTTTTTTTTTTT
>NW_006791676.1:469254-483739 GCF_000442215.2 Lipotes vexillifer
TCCCCTGCATCGGCAGGCGGACTCTCAAGCACTGCGCCACCAGGGAAGCCCGTGTTTCATGTTTTAATGAGATTTAACTCAACATAGATCCATTCGTTTATCCAGCACTCAGCAGGCATTCGTGGAGCGCTGTGTGGCGGACTGTGTTACTTCCTGAAGCCTGCTGAGATTAGGTGCACTGGCAAATTGAGTTTGACGTGGGACTGGGTCAGATGGTTGCAGGCTGATCGTTTAGCTCAAGCATTGATAGGTGCTGCCTGGTGAGGACTCCTAGGGATCTTGTGGGCTGAGAGTTGGAAAAGAACTAGGTAACAGAAAGTGAGGAGGTACTAATGACTAGTTTTACGTCTTTTAAAATATCCCTAGATTTCATAGCTTCTAAATGCACCAATTGAACTACATTTTCCAGAGTTCTCTGTGTGTTTCTGGTTAGGGCGGAAAAGAAATCTTTTCATGAGAGAATTGGAAGGCAAGAGTGAAGCAGCAACGATTTTTGTCTTTATGCTCAGGGCAAGGGAGGTGCTTTTGTTGCTCACACGTGTTGTCACTTAGCTGATGGCTCACCTTGGGAAGAGTGAGTAGCCAGGCCTACAACTGCCTCATCTTCCCCGATCCTCCTTCAGTGTTTCTGACAGTGTTTCTGTGTTTAGCTCCATGACAAAGGTTACCCGCTTCTGTCCTCATAGAGTTACAGCTAGCGGGTGCTGAGAGGTGCCAGCTGGTCCTTGGGCTCCCCGCTTACAACCGTCTCCTCTTCCAGACCATCTGTGACCTGTGTGTTTCAAGCTCCAGCATCAGAAACAAAGGCAGTAATCTTACTGAGACTGCTTAGCCAGCTTCCACATTGTGTGAGATCAGGTTCCTCTATCAAACTCTGGTTCTCTGATTCAACTCTGACCAATACACTAGAAAAGGAGGGATCTAAATATTTTTCCTCCTCACTTCTAGATTGCATGACCTACCTGCATCTAATACTCTTGGAATTTTCAAGTACCCCTTCTAAGCCCCTATGGGCTAACAAGTATCCCTCTGTATTAGGAGGCCAAATTTCTCTTCTACACTTCAAACTTGTATATCGAGTTGCCTACTGAGAAAGCCCAATTAGATGTACTATATACAAACTAGAATTTAATTTGTTCAATATCAAGTTGATTATCGCTCATCCCATACTCTGAAAAAACAAATGAACTAATAGATAAGCAAACACCCTTAATATTCTCTCAGTGTTTTTCTCTTTAACTATTGGAACAACTGTCAATCCAGTGCTCAAGCCAGAATGCTAGCAGTTTTCTTTTATTCCTTGCTGTTCTCTTATTCTTCACATCCAGTCACCCAGCCATAAATTTTCAAAACATCTATCAAATCCGTTCATTTCTCTCCACAACCACTATTTCAGCTCAAGCCACCCATTCTCCAAGAAATGGCCATTGTTAATGTGTGTATATGGTAAGATATAATGCAGTATATGCATTTGCTACATGTACATTATTTATTATATTTATTGGCAATATGTACTTTATATATATTTACATATATGAGATCATGTTACACATACTTTTCTGAAACTTGCTTTTTTACTTAATATTTTATAAACCACTTCTTATCTAGTACAAAATGTGTTATGTGTGCCATTATTTATTTAAATTATACAAGTAATAGACACACATAGTCAGAATGCATACAGAAAGCTATGAAATATAGAATAAAATTTTCCTTTTCCCATGGCCTCATTTCCATTCTGCTATTGCAATCACTGCTAAAAATTGTATTGTGTTACTCATACTGAGTTTAATATTACAACTTTAAATCCTGTGCTATACCTCAACATTAAAGAGTATCTATTTACTCCCTTAAATAAAGGATGAGAATTCACTGCATTTATACCATCTTCCATTCCCCTGCCACAAGTTAGACATTGTTTTACTGATTTATTTTTAGTTTTTCAAGTAGTAATTTTAACTTTGTATTCTTAAGCTTTTATTTCTTTTATCAACTTTTAACAATATCTATGGATTCTACTTTATGAAAGGTAAGGAAATTAATTAACCCACTGATCTTTTCCTAGATCTTCTTTTTCTCCATTCCATATCTCAATTTCTGTTGGCTACATCATGATTTTTCCAACATCAAGATTAATAATATTGCCTAGTATGCTGAGTTACATCACTATAGTTAAATACACTCTCCTTTATTTCTAGGTTTCTTCTCAAGGGTGAAAACCAATAAATAACATTTGTTATACCCACATCTAAATACGCGTATTTACTGTACAACCAAATAAAATATTTAGACCATAAAAGGAACAATAAAATGGTGTGTAACTGGAGATTTCAAAAGGCAAGACTCACGGCTTCTCTTTTATTTCCTTTTCAGTGTCCTTCGTTTCTTCTGGGTAATTTCAAATGTCTTTTTTTCTATCCTATGTAATACTTCTTGGATCACCAAGAACACACCTGCTGCTTAACAAGTTGGTTTTATTACTTGTTGTCGTAGGGAAGACACATACCAATGGGAATTATAGGCCACCTCAGTAAGAGGTGTTAAAATGAACTGACTATTAGAAGTTTTCTGAGTTCCTGAATGTCCCCCGAGTTATTTTATTCTCACACTTGATTAATAATTTGGCTAGGTATAGAACTGTAGGCTTAGAATTTGAAAGTATTACTCAATTATCTTTATTCAGTATTGCTGATGAAAAGTCTAAGGTAAATGTGATTTTTATTTCTTGATATATGCTTTTTTTACTCTCCCACTTTCTCTCTCTTGAATCTTTCAGCATTTATCTAGGTGTGGGTTTCTTTGTAAGTTTTCCACTAATTCCATGGGTCCTTTCAACTTAAATATTTATACTATTCTTCAGTTTAGAAAAATTTCTGTTAGTTCTTAAATGTTTTCTCTCCTCTGTTAACCCTATTTTCTACACTCTATTTCCTATATCTTTTGAGACTGTCTTCTGCATATTGTAACTTTTCTTGTATATTTCTGCACCTTATCTTTTTATTGTATATTCTAAGAAACTTCTTTAATTCAGATCACTTATTTGGTCTTCAGTTATTTTATTAATCAGAAAATTCGCTCTCTTTGTTTTTGAAAGCAAAAACTTTCAAGAACTTTACGTTTTCCTTTGATTTTCTTTCCTTTATCATGTCATCCTGGTTTATTTGAAAAAATGCAGTACCATTTGAAAATCTATGAAATTATTAATTATATATTTTAATTACCTTTTTTCTTTTAATAATTTGTTTCCTAGGCAGTTTTATTTTTGTTGTCACTCAGGATGTTGATTGTCTTAAACTGTCTGCTTAGTCTTGATTGCTCATTTATAATTAATAGAATGACTAAATTGATTAATATAGGCAGGGAGCCTGAAGACCTATGCGCTTGCCAAAACGAGGGCTTGACTCTGGAGGTGGAGCAGGATAAGTTATTTCCATCAAGGGCAGATTGGATTTTTTAGTTTCCCACACCTTATCTGCTGTGACAGTCAGGACTTGCCCAAAGGCTCCAGTGTGCCGTCCTCCTAGGACCGTAAACCCTCCCCAGACAGATTACAGGCTTTCTTTAGTTTGCATCAGGATTTTACCCAGAGGGCAAAATACTTAGTGTCAGTCACTCCCTTTTTCCTGTGCGAGAAAGGAAGGAGTTACTCACTCAGCTATTTTGTTATCAATTATTTCATGAATTTTTCTGATGACCCCAAGGCCCACTTCTGTTCTTAGGTTTTGTTGGCTTTAATTTAGCTCTCCTTTAGGAATCACTGGGGAAAACTAGTACTCACAGGTACCTTGGGTTTTTGTCTCCAGGGCCTCTCGGGATATTGTGCAGGATGCATAGGGCACAAGTCTTTGTGAATGGAGACCCCTAGAATTGCGTAGTGCACAACTTGAAAACTGTGCTTTGGTATTTCATCTGCACCAATTTCTCTGCCCGTCTCTACCTAGCTCCTGAAATGTCTCTGAGTTATCTTCATGGATTCCCAATGATATTCTTTTTTCTCTTGAAAATATTATATTAAGTATTTTAATGTGACTTTGGAAGGATGGAAAAAAACAAGTATTCTTAGACCAATGACTTGAATCAAAAACCATGCATTATCTTTAGTTTTATTATTTTTCCTAGATATTATCTATAATTAGATGAATACCCTAAATATTATCACTCTAAAACTCACAGAAGGGGGAAAATAATCACGTTTCTCACAACATTTATGTCTAAAAATTTCAATTTTATTTATGAAAAACTATAACTTCCTCAGGTTAACTCAGAATTAACTGAGAAATTTGGGGGAAACTGTCTTTATCAGCCTCTGATACTTTAAACATAGAAATACATTAAATAAAGGTGTATGTATATAAGTGAGAGACAGAGTCATGAGGATGAAAATTATTTTAAAAAATAAATGATAACATTTATGTCTGAGAAGTTCCTCTACTTACAAATTTCAGGTAAGATAAGTAAATTTGATTCAAGGGCAAAAGGATTAGAAACACAGTTTAAGAAAGAAGAAAAAAGAGATAGAAAGGAAGGAATAACAGCCTGAGTATTGACTATCTCTTTCTTTTCTGTTGAAACCAATGGAAAACAGTCACTCGTGTCCTTGGCTTAATATCTGTCAGCCAAAGAAGACTGTGTCTCACAGTCTCACAGGTTGGGTTCCCTGAGAAGCTGACTCTGCAATGGAAATCGGCAGGATATTTATCAGAGAGTGCTCTTAGGATCAAAACATATGTAAAGGAAGCCGGAGAATGTAGCTGAACTAGTTTTTAAGCCCCAGACCTCAGCCCACCCCAGATATAGCTCTGGAACTCATCTGGTTTTCCAGAGATGTCTCAAATTTGGATGAAGGAGCTGAGGTGCTATATCCTGAGACTGTTCAGCTATTGGATATAGGCACACCTGGAAAGAGTTGCAACTTGGCTAAGATAGCTTTCTTCTACTGAGAATAGCCCCCCAAAAGGCTGATAGTTGACTACTATCCTCTGACATCACACCCAACAGCCAGGGAAATAATAAGTCCTTTTTTTCTGAAAGGTGATCTAGGCAGTACATCATACATTAACCATAATCCACCCTTTCTACCACTTGGATTCACTTAGTACAGGTTCTAGGAGCATCTTCCTTCTTTTGGTGAAAGGGAAGCTTAAAAGAGAAAGATGAGTGGGATAAACTAGCCCCAGCTACTAACCCCAGGTCCCAAGAGCACACCAGGAGATGTTTCTCAAAGGCCATAAATCTCGACTACAGATGCAATGGCCTTGCTCCAGAACCCTAGAGGTCTGCATGATATTCTCCCACTAGGGCTTGTCATAAAGTCAATATGACCTTTCCCACCACTAATATCTCTTAACACCACAGGGTTTTCTACATCATATGACCACAGCCCAGGCAGCAGAGTTGCTTGTACTGCAGCCTGGAATTGCTGCAGAGCCCCTTCCTGCTCAGGGATCCACTCATAACTGCCAGCCTTTCTTTCAGGCACTATCTATACCCCCAGGTGTTTAATACGCTACCTCTGGGCCTACCTGCCACTGTTTGATTCTTCATGGTGGGAGGCACAAGATGCAATAGTTTGTCCTTTACTTTGGAGAGAATATCCTAGCACACAGAAACCACAAAAATTTCTATTAACCTGGTGGGCCTCAGAATCTCCCTAGGATTTATTTTGTACTTTCTGGAGTACATATGGCTTACCAAGACTTTAATCATGCTGGCCATTTCTTGCTCATCCAGTCCAATTAGAATAATATCATTTGTATAATACTGGAGCCGTGTGATATTCAGATACCCTGGATTTCTTCAAACTATGTTATGACAGAGGAAAGAATAGCTTTCATAGCCCTAGAGCAAAACTGTAAATATATTCTGTTATCTGTTCCTTTCTTCTGACAAAGATACAAAAGAAAACATTCACCAGATCAAATTAATGGCCATTTACCAAGTTCCTAAAGTCATGCAAATTTGTTCGAGCAAATATACTGCATCTGGCTCCACAGCAATAATTGGGACTACTATTTTCTTGAGTTTTCAGTAATTCACTTTATTCTTCAATATTTGTTGTCTTTGGTTTTGCTTTTTTTTTTTTTTGTGGGGACAATACATGTATTAAACAGAAAAGAAGATGACACCTGTCACTCTTGCATCTTTTAGTATTTAAGAGTGATGCTAATTTCTGCTATTCTCCTGCCATGTGATATTGTGATTTATTTACTATCCTAGCAAGGAGTATAGGTGGAGCAGTTTCAGAGATATCCACTTGGCCTTTATAGCTCCTACATCACAGGCCAAGAACCTAGTATAATGGGATGGTGCCAAGCAGGAAATATAACCATTATACATTTGGGGACTCCAGAAACTACCATTGGGGGAGTCTGCAAATACAGTGGACCCACTGTGAACTATGGCTGGGCCAGAACCCCGTTTATTATCTACCCTCATATACCCCACTATAACAGATGGGCCATAATATACTTCAGGTCTCAGGGTATCATATCATCTCAGACCTTTGTCCAACAGTTCTTGAAATGTTACGTATCCCTCTTTGCTTGGTGTACAGTTACCTTAGTAAATACCTGAAGGTCCCTCTGAGATAAGACTTGGGAATTACAGTCATGTACAGTTGCTGGGGCTTGGCAGGGCTCTTTCTCCTGGTGATCTAGTCTCTTTTTCAGTCATTAGGTTTGAGGTTCAAAACCTGGCTCTGAGGTGGAAACTGGCTAAGACATTGTGAATTTTTATCAGTATATTTACCCTTACTCTCAGCTTCCTGATTTTTTATCATTGATTTTATAGATTGAGTAATATAGTGCTTTTTGGCTACCTGTCTATTATTCCCCTTGGGATGCTATATTCTATTAATCATCTCCATAATTCTCTGTGACTTGTCTTCCTTGGACCTTTGACTTGACTCCAGTCATTTTTTTTTTAATTGAGGGGTAGTTGATTTACAATGTTGTGTTAGTTTCTGGTGCACAGCAAAATGATTCAGTTTTTTATATATATATATATATATATATATATATTTTAAATATTCTTTTCCATTATGGTTTATTATAGGATATTGAATATACTTACCTGTTCATTTATATATAGTAGTAGGAACTTGTTCATTTATTTTATATATAGTAGTTCGTATCTGCTAATCCCAAACTCCTAATTTATCCGTCCCCTTTCCCTTTGGTAACCATAAGTTTGTTTTCTATGTCTTTGAGGACTTGACTGCAGTCTTAATGCTCTTTATGGCAAATGTACTCATCTGCCTTCTGATGCTTATGTGCTGCCACCTGGTCGCTACTGGGTTTGGTCCTATCATCCCCAGTGCTGTTGGTGATCTCAGTTCTGGAATGGTATTTTCCACTCACCTGGTCTAGGAGGAAAGCAATAGATGAACTTCTCAGTGATGTTGGGACCAGTCTGACCAGCATATTCATTAAATGTTTTGGTAAATGGTGAGCCCACTGGCCCTCCCATGGAACAAAATAGTCTAATGGGATTTCTAACCTTCTATAATATGTCCCCTCTAACATAACCATATCTCTAAGACTTTCATCTGTTAGTCCCGTATCTGCCATGACATTTCTAACATCGCCACCTCACTTAGAATGGCCATCTAAGGGGCATGCTAGTAAGTGTCATCTTAGCCATGAGTTCACATCATTTCCCAGGGTCCTCACCAGGGTGATACATTCTATATTATTGAAGAGTACCAACCAAATTTATTTTCTACCCTCCCTCTTGGTTCAGTACCCTCAGAATCCAGTCTCAAGCATACTCTTCCACCTCATACTGGTACGTGTTGGTCAGGTCCAAGTGTTTCTTTGAAGTTTAATCTCTTTTCTCCCTTAGTAGACCTAGCATTTCCCTGCCTGGGTTGTTGTAAATTTTTGCCTAAATTATTTTCTTGGTGGCCAGAAGGTGGGGAGAAGGTAGATCCTGAAGACATGTTGCTTTTTAGGAAAGATACACATGCATTTTGTGTAGAAAAAGGGCACTTTTAATCCTAATAAGGTTAATGGGCCATTTCTGCAAGTTCAGAGGGTTCAGGCGAATCTGGAGATTCAGGATTTTTAGATCTACCTATCACCCCAGGTATCTCCATTCCAGGTGTCATTGCCTTATTCTTTCCTGACAAAGACCCTAACCTTGGCATAGCACATCTACCTTGACTGGGAATTTAATCTTATTTTGGAGCTTGGTACTCTTACAGTTTGGTTCTGGGCCTGGTCCTCAGCTTTCTCTGCCCTCTTGCTATAGGAGATGAGAACTTTATACCAAGGAGTCTCTCTGCTTTTGATACTTACTTTTTTTTTTTTTTTTTTTTTTTTGGTACCCTTTGCGGTACGCAGGCCTCTCACTGCTGTTGCCTCTCCCATTGCGGAGCACAGGCTCTGGGCGCGCAAGCTCAGCGGCCATGGCTCACTGGCCCAGCCACTCCGCGGCATGTGGAATCTTCCCGGACCGAGGCATGAACCCATGTCCCCTGCATCAGCAGGCGGACTCTTAACCACTGCGCCACCAGGGAAGCCCGATACTTAGCTTTTAATTTGCTTATTAATCACTCTTAGCTTGTTATTTTTTTTTCCAAAAGGTTGATAGAGCTTATCAAGAGCAACCCAATTCCAATGTCCTGCGGTTACCATTTCACCCATATTCTCAAATGTCTAATGCATTGCCCAAAGCTAATGCAGTCTCTTCACAGTGTGACATTCCAGTTTTCAGCTGATGAAAGTTTTAATAATTGCATTGCTAATCTGTGCTCAGGGACTGTCTGTGCTCACCCACTGCCAATGATAGACTCCTCATTTCCATCACCAGATAGGGATAGGTGATCCAGCTTCAATATCCCAGTCAGTGCCTGGTTTCTCTGACCACTACCAGTATAGCAGGTTGGTTGCCTTGGGAAGCTGACTCTGAGATCGAGATTCATGTGCAGGAGCAGGTTTATATGGAGTGCACTTAGGATCGACATGTGTAGAGGGAAATTCAGGAAATAAAGTGTGATTAGACATAGGGAAAAGTGGAGCTCGGAGGAACTTCCAACAAAAGCCTAAGCTGACACCATGGGAAGTTCTGGAAGTGTCATGGTCCATCAGAGTTGTATCAACTTGGGACAAGGGGGGCTTTTTACCCCTTTGTAGATAAGTCTTTCCCTGGAAAAAACTATGAAGTTAAATGGAGCAGTTTTTGTCAATCAAGGCAGTTCTAAAAGAGGACTGAATTTGAAGGCATCTTCCAGCAGCTAGGGAAAATATCCTTCACTCAAAAATGTGATTGACATGATGCATCATAGCATCTGTTATGTGATATAATACATTATAGCTGAAGGAACATTTTTCAAACTGAGGACGGAAACAAAAAATTTTTGACAAAATAATATTAATAGTTCCTATTCTTGTTTTCAAAATGTGACTAGGAGAAAATCATTTAAACAAGAAAGACACTCATCTGTTATTCACCAGTTTGCTTAAAAACATCACTTCTTGAGTAAAAAATTCTTACATTTTAGATACTGTTGGAATTCAGATATGAATAAGATAAAGTCCTACTTTCAAGAAGATTATATTTTATGAGAGGGTACAGATACTAAATACATGAATATTTTGGTTATCAGTTTGTCTAAAAAATGTGCATACCTTATTTTAAAATATTTTTTTACACATCTTTATTGGAGTATAATTGCTTTACAATGGTGTGTTAGTTTCTGCTTTATAACAAAGTGAATCAGCTATACATATTTTTACAGTCATCCCTCAATTTTCCCTGGAAGATTAATCCCATTACAGTACATTTTTGTAAATTCATAGGCCCTTGGATGTAGACTGTTTTTTTTAATTGAAGAAATAAAGTATTTTATTGTTCTCTTTATTTCTTTAATTAAAAAAAAGACAGTCCACATCCAAGGTCCTATGAATTTAAATTAAAAAATGTACTGTAATGAGATTAATCTTTCTGGGAAAATTGAGGGATGACTGTAAAAATGTTTTTGAGCATACACACACACACACACACTTTATTGCTAAAATATACTAACCATCATCTGAGCCCTCAGTGAGTTGGACTCTTTTTGCTAATGGAGGGTCTTGCCTCGATGCTGATGGCTGCTGACTGATCAGGGTATGGTTGCTGAAAGTTAGGGTAGCTGTGGCAATTTCTTAAAATAAGACAACCATGAAGTTGCATCATTTACTCTTCCTTTCATTTGAATGCTTGAAAGCCATTGTAGGATTATTATTAATTTTTAATTGAAATATAATTGACTTACTATATTACTTTCAGGTATATTGAGTGGTAATTTGATATTTATATAGATTATACTCCATATAAAGTTATAAAATATTGACTATATTCCACATTCTCTACATTACATCCTTGTAATTTATTTATTTTACACCTAGTAGTTTGTACCTTTTAATCCCCTTCCCCTCTTTTGCTCCTCCCCACACCCTCTCCCCTTTAGTAACCACTAGTGTGTTCTCTGTGTCTGTTGAGTCTGTTTCTGTTTTGTTGTATTTATTTGGTTGTTTTATTTTTTAGATTCCACATATAAGTGAAAACACACATTATTTGTCTCTCTCTGTCTGACTTATTTCACTAACCATAATACCCTCTGGATCTATCCATGTTGATGCAAACATTAGTTGGCCTAACTTCAATATTGTGTGTTAGGGAATAGGGAGCCCCGAGGAGAGGAGAGAGATGGGGTAGCAGTGAGAACACACACAACATTTATCTATTAAGTTTGCTGTCTTATATGGGCCAGATTCATGGTGCCTCAAAACAATTACAAATAGTAACATCAAAGATGACTGATCACAGATCACCTTAACAAATATAAAAATAATGAAAAAGTTTGAAATTTGCAAGAATTACCAAAATATGACACAGAAACGCAAAGTGAGCAAATGCTGCTGGGAAAAGTGGCACTGATAGACTTGCTCAATGCAGGGTCGCTGCAGACCTTCAGTTTATAAAAAACTCAGTTTATCTGTGAAGCACAATTAAGTGAAGTGCAATAAAATGAGGTATGTCTATGGAAAATCTGCAAACTTCAAAGGAGTGTGATTAAGATTGAAGTAAATGAACAAGACAGTAACTACTGTGTGATGTTTCTGCACTTCCCTGGTGGCGCAGTGGTTGAGAATCTGTCTGCCAATGCCGGGGACCCGGGTTCGAGCCCTGGTCCGGGAAGATCCCACATGCCATGGAGCAACTGAGCCCGAGAGCCACAACTACTGAGCCCGCGTACTGCAACTACTGAAGCCCGTGTGCCTAGAGCCCGTGCTCTGCAATAAGAGAAGCCACAGCAATGAGAAGCCCGCGCACTGCAATGAAGAGTAGCCCCTGCTCTCCACAACTAGAGAAAGCCTGCACACAGCAACGAAGACCCAACACAGCCAAAAGTAAATAAATTTACTTAAAAAAAAAACAACCTGTAACCTGGTTACAGGTTCACCAGAGTTTAAATCAGCTGCAGTTTTTGTGAAAAATGCAGATTCTGGGAACCTACCTCAGATTTACTGAATTAGAATTTCTAGAATGGAACCTGGGAATGTGCATTTTACTAGCATTGCAAGTCATACTGATGTACAGTTATGTTTGAGAGGAACTTGTGAAAGTGGCAGCTTCTAAGAGGTTAAAATAATTGTCAGAATGCAATAAAGAACCCAGGAGCTATGAGTCATGAGGCAAACCATGAAAATGGATGGAATTTAGATCAGTGAAGAGGAGAGAATGTATTTCAGTAGGGGGAACTGAATCCTTGAGATGAATAAATGAGCAAGAGATGTTTAAGATGCATTGAATAGATCAGACAATTATGATGTACCAATTGGAAAACAGTAAGAAATGAAGTTGGAGATAGAGTTTGCATCAGGTGGTGGAGAGCTCTGAATGCCAGACTTAAGAATTTTTTTTTTATACTCCATATATGCTTCTATAAATAAATTAGGGAATATGAATATGAGATTTATTTGCTCAGTGAAGAGTCCAGTTAGATCCTGGGGAAGGAAATTTGCAACTTTAATGATGGCAGAGGAAGTCAACGATCTCAGATACATGAGGCTGAAGTTTAGCAGCAGATACTAAAATGAACAGATCTGGGGGTTTCAGTTGACCTTAAATTCAATATATATCAGTGGTGTGAAGTGGCTTCTCGGGAAGTTCATTCAGTATCAGTCACATTAAAGAAATGTAGTCCTTGCTGTATTTGGTAGACCTTGAGAAGTATGGTCAGTTTTGGGCAGTAGGCTTCAGGGATGATAGTGACAAACCAGAACGGATCAAGGAAGAAGACTTCAGGATGATTATGCAAGTTGGAACCATTTCAGATGAGGCCCATAAGGACCTGCAATATAACTGTGTATGTGGGGCAGACCTGGCTACAAGTATGTGAAGGGCAGCCACCGGGAAAAACAACCACAAAGAGCTCATCAAACCCCATGAGGACAAATCTAAAACCAAGTGGAAGTTAAAGGTTTGAGGTCAAACATTTTCTAAACTCACAGAGCAATCCAACATCAGAATGGATTCTCTGTGGAACAGGAAGCCTGGAAGAGAAGTTCAAGAAGTGGAGGCTGGAGTGGCATTAGACAGGGACACTGGGGAGGGAGTGTTGTCCTGTTTGGGCCAGAGGGCTCTCGGGGCTCCTTCAGCTGATTCCCTCTTTTCCTGCTGCTAGTGAGCCTTCTTCCTTCGGGAATGCTTAGCTGGGTTGAGCTAAGGTTTTATAAATTAGCCATGGGTAAGCTGTCACAATTAGAGGTAACGCAGCGTCCATCTGCTCCCAAATCGCAAACCTTACTGAAGTCGTACCTTCTCCCTTGTGAAACCTAACCTCTGAGGATTGTCACACTCACGTCAGAGCCATGCCACATTTTAGCCATGACAGCTTTGCTCTTTCATTGGCTCTCAAACTGATTTATAGGCACAAGCCAGTAGTCTTCTCAGATGTGTAAGATAAGCTTGCAGGATTGCCTTTTTCCTTCTGGATCAGTGCTTCCACTCTGGGGTCACCGGGCTCCCTTTCTCCCCGCCGGTATCCCACCGCTTCCCTCACTCTACCCTCCCTCTTCACGCCATGCCGCTGAAGGGAGAATTCTCATTACTGGCTCAAGGAAGGTCATTTTAGGCCTTTGCAGGTATCTCAATTGCCTGTGTCCGTTCTGCTTGCCCCATGGCATGTCCTGGGGTGAGAGCATGGCGAGGAATCTGAGAAGGGTGTTGGGAGATCAGGCCTCCTACCTTGACAGGTGAAGCATCTGATGTGGAAATGGTTATTGTGGACGCGAACCACCTCCCCTTTGCAGGTGTCTCCACATCGATAGCACTGGATGACACTGGAGCTGCCCCGGGGATTGTAAGGATTCTGCTGATAAGGAATGCTCGTGTTCATGGTGATGCCTTTGCACTGGGTCTTTCAATACGGAGACTCCAGATGCTTTTTAAATCTTGCGATCTTCCGACCTCACTCATCACCTCTCGGCCAGCGTCGGGAGCCAGAGGCCCCTGCCCGGGCCCCTGCGACCGGTTCATGAATCCTGGTCCTCGTCTGGGGTCTCGAATTCCAAGGCGAGCAAAGCGAAATAGGAGAGCTCGACATCCATGATGCCGGCTCTCGGGGTGGCTGCGCAGGGGGCCCAGACTTAAGAATTTTAACTTTATTCTGAAAGCCACAGGGAATATTGATTCATGCCAAAAGAGAGTATTGGTACAAGCAAAGTTTTGAGAACATCAGCCTGGTGTGGGTGCATAGGATAGCCTGAACTGAAGAGATACTCTAAACAGGATCTCAGTTAAGAGATCACTGAGATAATCAAGGTATGATGTCAACAGCCTAGATTACTAAGTGAAAGTAGAAGAGGTAGACGGACGTAGGAGAGATGACAGAAATAATACTTCATATGTTTTCATTCACTTTTATTTTTATGAAAGCTGACAGTTATTATCCTGAAGGATTCAGAGAAACTTAGATAAATATCTCATTTGATAAATGATAATGTGGGTCTGGTCTAGTCACTGACATGGGACTGATGCTCATTGAATGTCAGCTCTAATACTGATTATTCCTATGTAGCACAAATTTGTACTGTCAGGAAAGGGTAATTGACTAGAGTCAGGAGTCCTGAGTTCAAATGCTGGCAAGGTCTAGCCTTTTGCTGTTCCATCTAGGGTATGCAGGGAGTTAGTTATACAGGATGGCTCTAAGGTCCTTTAAAGTTCTGAACTTCTATGATTTTAAGAAATGATAATAGATATTATAATAGATATTCTACATATGAATATGTATCATACACTATGAAAATAGTAGCGGGCTTCCCTGGTGGCGCAGTGTTTGAGAGTCTGCCTGCCGATGCAGGGGACACAGGTTCGTGCCCCGGTCCGGGAAGATCCCACGTGCCGCGGAGCGGCTGGGCCCGTGAGCCATGGCCGCTGAGCCTGTGCGTCCGGAGCCTGTGCTCCGCAACGGGAGAGGCCACAACAGGGAGAGGCC
>NW_006791676.1:483749-490300 GCF_000442215.2 Lipotes vexillifer
GAACCCAAAAAAAAAAAAAAAAAAAAAAAAAAAATAGTAGCAATTTCTTGAGTCTCTTCTAGAAAGAGATAATTCCCTTCTCACACACAGTTTTTTTTTTTTCATTCCTTTATTTGTGCTATTTTCAGTATACAATATGGCATTTGAGTTTGAAGGAAAGAATCTTATTTAAACTTTAAACAAGAACCAAGTTTTAGTGTTCCATGAAAGAAAATAAACAGCGTGATATAACAAAGATTAGAACTGGGCTTCTCTCATTCACCTACTCTTGTAGAAATACTTGTGGAAATCATTTTAAAAATCCTGTTTCTAAGAAAAAAGACACAGAAGCATGAAGGAATTTACAGATGAACTTCCAAGGCTGAGAAACTGTCAAACACCCATCTCTGCATGTTGAGTTTAATAACCAAGAAATATGATTGTGAAGTGTCTTTTACATTACCCATGAAGAATATGATAAACTGATTTGGACCAGACTTGCCCTATTGAAAATCTTATACTGCAAAGACAAATACAAGTATTTTTAAATTTGGAAGAAAATTACTTTCTTCAGTTTTAAGTATTTGGTTGAAAATAAAAACAACTTGCTTTCCACGATACAATCTCTCTAAAAAAAAAAGGGATGGGGGATATGTGCCTTGAAACTTAGCATTAGGTAAGCATTTCTAGGTAAGCACATTTTTGTTTACTAATATTAGTACGCAATCTGTAATGAAAAAGCAACTTTAAAATAAATCAGTTTTATTTAATGTCACCCGTGATAACTATGAAAAGTTTTGGTGTCAACAAGGAAATATTTTTAAATAGATTTGGTTTTGACTAAAACGTACTCTTCCTGATACATAATTAATAGATTAAAATTGTGACAGATTTTCTAATGTTTATTATTTTTATGGAAATATTCATCCTGGGAATAATTTGAATAGCAAATTTCTCAAGTAGATTAAAAAGAGATTTAATTACCCCAAATGTATTTTATATTTGTTTTTAAGGTTTGCATTTAGTGAGTTTATATGTACCTATATATTGAGTCCTATGTGTTGAATCTTGAATATTTGAATTAGCTGCCTGGAATTTAACAAAGAAATTGATTAGCCCTGATGTTGTGCACCAGCATGTGATATAAGCCCCAACCAGAATAAAACATGTGCATAAAGCTTTTTAAATTTATGTATTATTTTCATAATACAGTGGCATTTATCTTATTTTCAAATCAGTTTTAAGAGTCTTAGAATACATGTTCTTTCTTTTTATGTTTTATTCTCAAAGTTTCTTTTGAGAGTGATATGTAATTTCATCACCAGCTTTGTCTTTTGAACACTCTGACAGAGCTAGTCAGCAGAGATGGAGCTGAGGGAAGTGAGAGGTCTGTTATGTCGTCACTGCTGGGCCTTGACTAGGAGGTACCATTAGTGTAGAGAACTACAAACAGATCACAGAGCCATTCCAGGGGGACTCAGAAGAAGCATCCAGAAATAAGGAGGCTAAAATAGATTTAGGCAAGGAGTCTTTAGTTGTCCTTGGGGTATCTTAAAGGTATCATAAGGACCCTGTGGCTGGGAGACTTAGATTTTCCAGACCTTGAAAAACACTTGAATACTCTCTTCCCTCCAGACCCACTTAAGAAGAATCAGTCCCCCCAAACAATCTTTTAAAAAAAAAAAAAAGAAAGGAAAAAATGGTCCGAGTGGGATTTTAGTAGCAAGTCAAGCAGGTTTTGAATTTGGAAGGCATGTGTCAGAACCAAATAGTCCCATTAACTCTATAACTATTAAAAGCAGTTCCCAAAGGAACAGTGCAAGATGTCAGAGGATTTGTAGAACGATTTCACATTTTCAGACCTTGCTTGCTTATTTTTCCAGCAATGTTCATTCCCAAATGAATATTTGACAAGGTAGGGGAAGGGGAGCTGAAGGCTGTCTTCATTCGGTATTTTTCTTTATCAATTCAAGCCAAGAAACCATGGAAAAGTGACAGTAAAGAGCAGTAAATCTGGGTCAGACATAAATGCATGACGATAAATAGCTGGACATGTTTGAATTATGGCATTCTGAACAGACGATGGAGAAAGCTTGCTGAATTATCAACCTGCTTTTGCTGAAGCCTTAATTTGTCTCAATGTGAGAGCCTACTTTTATACTGTGCTATAAATTGAGAGTTTTATTTTATTATGCTGACTTAGAGAAATAATCCCATTGACAGGTGAGATGAATAGAAAAACAAATATTCACAGCAACTTATTAACAAAGCTTTGGTCACTTTTGTTTTCTTTCGTTACTTTCCAGGGTAGTCACTGTACACTGAATTGCACATTTCTTGAATTTATTTTGTTGAATTTTACTCATACTTAATTCAAAAGTTCTCCCAGTTTAGGGAACAAATACTGTGTAAATATGCAGAACCTCTATAGACCCTAGAGGCATGACCAGCAGATTATTTTCAAACCCAGAGAGTGGAACTATGGACCCATGTTCTAATGGCTGAGGCATGCATGACAAAATATATTTTATGTGTAGATACAAAATCCACTTGTTTCAGCTCCTTTCTTCTAATTAAAAACGTAACAAAAAACAGGCTATGTTGCACTAAGATCTGTAGTCAACAAATTGCCACTCCTTAACCAAGCTGAGGATTAACTAAGCTGGCTATTCCCTGGCCAGCCCCTAACTCCCCTGACCCCAGCGAATTTCCAAAAATCTATAAAACAGGGAAAGGGTGCATCTGTGTAATACATGATCACTGCTGGGAAAATAAGTCAAAACAGTACCGGCTGATGGTAGTCTGGCAGTGATGTCTTTTCATAGGTAGTGTCACATACTTATCTATTACTGCTCTGATTTCTTGGTCTTTTTGAATTCTGTATTCAAATATTAAACTCATTTGAATGAAACTGGGGATACAACAAAGAAAGAAAAGACAGGAGGCCAACTAATCAAAATGTATAACTCTCCAAATCTGACTTTTAAGAAAAATTCACATTCAGTTTCGAGGGATTTGGTTTGTTTTGTTTTTTAGTAAAGCCCTTTTGACTAGGGATCATGTCTTACATTTAATTCATTGCTTACATTAGTCTCATAAGTATCTTACTAGAAGAAGGAAGCTATAAAGCAGACCTTGGGTAGAATTTTGCAAAAGTCAAATTTACCTGCAGGATTTTCCCCTCCTTATCAGCATATTTCCTAGATCATCTGTTACACACTCCCCAAATTCTAGTTGCTGAATCCCTAAAGATCCCATCAATCTAAGTTTAACCCCTCATAACATCCTCTTTTCTCTCTCCCACCCAACCCCTTTCTAATGGACCAATGCCTTTTAACTTAGATCCCCATCAGAATATAGTTTCCAGGAAAGCAGGAAATTTGTCTTGCTTACAGTTTTATCTTCAGTCTGCTATCTATTAGTAGATCAATACATTTTTATAATATATCAATAATGATTCATCCATTGCAACTGATTTGAGCTAGTCATTAGAATAAACACTGCTGATTTATCTCATTTTCAGCAACATCTGCAACTTGACCATAAAGGCGACTTCATTTCCTTAAGATGTTGAAGAAATTGATTCATGACACTTGTTAAAGAGCGTAAGAAAGACTTTATTCAAGAAGGAACTATGACAGTAGTTATAAAGACCGCTGTAACGGGGTTTTGCAGTAGGGGAGAGAGATTGGGCTCAACTCTGAATACAACAAAGAAAAGTGGAAATTTATAGCCAAAGAGCAGAGTAGAGGTCAGTGGATGAAAAATTACTAAGAGGAAGCATGAAGGATAAGGAGGGATTCTGGCTAAACTGACCCAACAGGATACTTGCTGGAGGCAGGTCAGGTGATCAGACATCAAATGGGGGATGGAAGAAGATGAGGAACCTGATTAGATATTGAAGGTGGTCAGATATGGAGGATGGGAGATTCTGGATAAAGTGACTTAGCAGGATTCTTGCTAAAATTGGACAAGGCAGAGGTGAACACAGAAGTCCAAAATTTAAGGCCTTATTGAAAAAGACCTCAAAGGAGCCTGAGTAGAGTTTGGCCAAGGAGAGAATCTATGTCAAAATCATCTCAGGATGAGAGTCAGCTAAGGCATTGCCTGAATTCTACAGAGGAATTAATGTAGCATTTCCAGGTTTGCTTACCTTTTTGCCAAACAGTTTCGCATTTTCATGGCATTTACTATCAACAGACTAGAACCAGGGTGTGTGTTTTCATCTTTCTTACTTTTCCAGAACTATCAATTTTTGTATTTCTGTGGGTAGCCTGACAGTCTTACTATATTATTAAGCTTTTCAAGTAGCAGTATTAAGACCTATAAACTATTTACACTTCCTTGAACACTTAAGATATTTCACTCACAAGTAAAAGCCCAGAATTTGGGTCTGAAAAGTCTTCAAGAATTTAGCAATTCTTGCCTCCTGCCTGTGGACTATTAAATGTCTAACCCAAACATCATGATTAATTTGGGATATGATTTTTTTTTTTTTGCGGTATGCGGGCCTCTCACTGTTGTGGCCTCTCCCGTTGCGGAGCACAGGTTCCGGACACGCAGGCTCAGTGGCCATGGCTCAAGGGCCCAGCCGCTCCGTGGCACGTGGGATCTTCCCGGACCGGGGCACGAACCCGTGTCCCCTGCATCGGCAGGCGGACTCTCAACCACTGCACCATCAGGGAAGCCCTGGGATGTGATTTTAAAACATTACCGTGGTTCAACTTCTCCCCCTGTATATTGTTAAACTTTGGTAAAAATGGAGGAGGGATGTTTATAAACCCTAATTTTACTATTAATCCTACATGTAAAATCTCTTCAATTCTTCCCCTTCTACTTTGATTATGTATGAAACACTTACTTGATCTAATGGACTAAAAAATTAGTTTGAAATTAATAGAAGCATCAGAAAAGTGTTTCCTGATTTTTTTTCACAGTGAGATAGATGTAAGCTTCGTGAGATCTGGGGAGCAGTTAAACATAGGAAAGAGAAGCTGCAGGATAGGAAAGGAGAACAATGTATTCGTTTCCTGGGCTGCCATAACAAAGAACCACAAACCTGGTGGCTTAGGAACAACAGAACTTTATCCTCTCACAGTTCTGGAGTCTACAAATCTGAAATTAGGGTGTCAGTAGGGCCATGCTCCCTCTAAGACTCTGGCTAGAGTCCTTTCTTGCTTCTTCCTAGCTTCTGGTGGTTGCCGTTGATCTTTGGCCCTCCTCGGCTGGCTGCATCACTCCTGTCTCTGCCTCTGTCATCACATGGCATCCCCCCACCACCGCCACCATGTGTCTCTATCCATATTCCCTGCCTTCTTATAAGGAGACCAAGCATATTGGATTAGAGCACACCATAATGACCTTATCTTAACTTGATACATCTGCAAAGACTCTTTCCAAATTAGGCCATATTCTGAGGTACCGGGAATTGGGATTTCAACATATCTTTTGGGGGTGGGGGGGATGCATTTCAACCCATAACAAAGAGCTCAAGGTAGCTTTAAGATACCCATCTTGGACTATCGGCATGCTAGTAATGCCACCAATGAAACTGACCCTATAAAAAGAAGGTGGGCTGGGGATGAGAGAAAGCTGGGAACTAAATAGTTTATGGGTGGTATTTTCAGTGCTGTCATTTGTGCTTGCCTGAGGAAGCCACGTAGGCTCTCAGTACCCTGCGGGTCAACAGCATTTCAATGAGTAAGAAGAGATAGGAAAAAAAAGGTGACCAAGAGTGGACAGAATCTTTGGAGGAAAATTAGGGACAGGTGTAATGAATTAAAGGAAAATGGAATTTCAAAAAGGAGAGTTATCAATTGTGCTGAGTTGATGGTTCGACCTGGAAAGGAAATCTTAAAACTCAAAACAGTTTTGTTCCAAACATATAATAGGTCATAAATAGATATGTATTTAATTAAAGAAAACTAACAATGAAATGACATTTCACATAGCTTGAAGCCGTATGCAGACATTAATTCAACATTGTACTGAGTAAATTTCTAATCTTACCATCACCAGATTTGTTCCCTTGATTTTTCAATATAAAGTGATCAGAATGCAAATAATGAGGCCACCTGTGTTTGTGTGTATTTGTGAATGTGTGGGCTGCTGTGTGATATCTCAGCAACAACCTGGCCAAGCCTGGACATGGGCAAACTGGCTGTTGCCTCCACCTGTTCTGTGGCCTAACCTGCAGCAATGAATGCTTGCAGATCACGTCAGAAAAACAGAGCCGAGAATGATTATATGTGAAATGAGTTGGTCCTGCAATTATAATTGAAGTTGCTAACTAGTCTTAAGATTGCATTTACAACCTAGAAGTATCTGGGCTTTGTTCTTTTACTGAGTGACATTTAGAAGGCCAACGTTATTACACGTTAAGAACAAAGGCCATTCAGTAATCTTCCTACCACCTTGCCACTTTACAAATTAAATTTGGACTTTTTTATCGCTTTTCATCTTAAATTATTTATAAACGAGTCTTTGCAATTCATTGCGTGGCTTCCCATTTGCATTGAGGCAGTGGAGTGTAGTGGGATAACACTGGACTGGAAGCTGGCATTCCCGGATTA
>NW_006791676.1:490310-490589 GCF_000442215.2 Lipotes vexillifer
GATGCTTGTTCTGCCAGTAACTTGCTACATAAATACAAGCCGGTAACTTAACCTCCATGAGGCCTAGTTTTTCTCATTTGCTAAAAGAACATGCTTTCAAATAAAAAAGTTAAGGATACAGAATTATCCTTATGCTGAGACAGAATAGATATCCAAGGTATTAAGGGAAATAATGTCAACCTTTATGCTAAACATGGACTGATAATTCCCAGAGAGATTTCATATACCTTTACAGTTACATGAGCTGTTACAGCAGTTTTGAGGTTACTTCTAGGGAAA
>NW_006791676.1:490599-513574 GCF_000442215.2 Lipotes vexillifer
AGAAGATAAAAATAATATTTTGTATTGACTCAGTGACTTTTACATCCAAGAACTTGAAATCATTTTAGAAACTTAATGGGAAGTTATGACCAGGAAAGCAGATTTTTAAATCGTTTCATAAGAAAGGCATTATATCTTACTGTCTCAGTAAGCAAATTGAAAATGTAAAATTTTCCAGTTCTGTTTTGGATAGTAGGAGTCAAATAGGAGAAATGCAGAAATTCAGTTAGAAGGAAGTAAAAATGGCTTTGACTAGATCAGGAAGTAACTGGGTAGTGAGTTTAATAATATACCCCATCAAGAGTTAACAGAACTGTTTCCACCAAAGTAACCATGGAGTTTTGAACAATAACAATTAAAACCATTCATTCATTCATTCATTCATTTACTCATTCAACTCAAAATGAGTTGCTGAGATCTTCTGTATGCCTAGTACTCTTTTGGTTGCTGGGGATAAGAAAGTGAACAAGTAGAAAACACATCTGTCCTCATAAAAATTACATCCCAGTGGGGTGAGATAACAATAAGTGAGCAGATAAATGATGCAAGATCTTTCAGAGAAAGACATGATTTGAAAGAAATATACTACAGGGATGCAGTAGAGAATGACTGTTGATGTGAGTGAGATGATTTCATTATGGAGGTCACATTTTACTGAGATCCAACTAATGGGAATAAACCAGTGTGGTAGGCGGTGTCCATGGCTCCATCCTCAAAACCTGTGAATATGTTACTGTACATGGCAAAAGAGAATTTGCAGATGTGATTAAATTGAAGGACTCTGAGATAGGGAGATTATCCTGGAAGGACCCAGTCTAATCATGTGAGTCCTAAAAACAGAAGAGGGAGGCAGGAGTGTGGGTCAGAGAGATGAGACCAGACAAGGAGTTGATCTGCTATTGCTGACGATGAAGATGGAGAAAGAGGGTGAGGAGCCAAGCAATGCAGTAGCCCCTAGAAGCTGAGAGCAGCCCTCAGCTCACAGGCTGCAAGAAAATGGGGACCTCAGTTATACAGCTGTAGGGAACTGAATTTTGTCAACAACCCAACTGACCAGGAAACAGATTCTCCCTTGGAATCTCCAGAAAGAAATGCAGCCTGCTGATATCTTTGATTTTATTCCAGTGAAACCTATACCAGACTTCTGACCTATGGAGCTGTAAGATAATAAGTTTGTGTTGTTTTAAAGTACTTAGTCTGTGTTAATTTGTTATGGCAATGATAGAAAACACACATCTAGTGCCTTTGTCCATTCAGGTTGCTATAACAGAATACTATAGACTAGGTAGTTATAGACAACAGAAATTTATTTTTCACAGTCTAGAGGCTGGAAGTCCGAGATCAGGCTGTCAGTGTGTTTGAGCGAGGGTCCTATTTCTGAGTCACAAACTACTGACTTCTTCCTGTATCTTCACAGGTGGACAGGGTTAGGGAGCTTGGTCAGGTCTGTTTGATAAAAGCACTAATCTCATTCAAGAGGGCTCCACCCTCATTGCCTAAGCACCCCTAAAGCCCTACCTCCTAATACCATCACACTGAGGATCTGGTTTCAACATATGAATTTGGGGGGGATGCAAACGTTCAGACCATAGCAACTTGCTTTGTAAAAAATAAAGTTAAATTTGAGAGAAGAGCATTCTAGTTAGAGGGGACAGCAAATATAGAGGTCCCAGAGTAGGAACTATAATCAGAGAAAAAACCCAAACAATCAAAAGTTCAGTATAACTGAAGAGTAATGAATGAGGGGGAGAGTAACAGGAAACAAAATCAAGGAGGTAGACGGGACAGGACTCAAGGGCTTTATTGATCTTGGTAGAGAGCTTGGGTTTGTTCTAAATGAAATTCAAAGACACCAGAAGCCTTTAAATCAGAGTATGACATGATATGATTTATTTTAAAAAAGCATTAGTCTGACTGCTGTGAGGTAAGTGGATTGTAGGAAGCAAGAGAGGAAGTGCCAAGGGCCACTAGGAAATCATGTAGTCATCTATGTAAGATGATGGTGTATTGGGAAATAATAGTAGATACAGAAAGCATAGATGGATTTAGGATACATTTGGAGGTGGAGTCAGCATTATGAACTGGTGGTTTGGAGCAGGAAGTCAGTAAAGGAAAAAAATCAAGAATGACTCATGGTTTTGCTTTAAGCCATTGGCTGAATAGCAGAGACTATTTTTTTTTTTTAATGGGGAAAATTGGAGAGGAAGATATAGTCCCTATTGACTCTTGATGATAATCAATCAGGAAGATGGACTCTCAAAGATTGATCAAAACTAGTCTGGGAATATTTGGATTTCATATTTATTACTCAGGGAATGTGGGAGTCTCTCATCACTTTCTTCAGCATCTTGGTGAAACTTTAGAACATTTTATCAAGTGTGGGTTCCACACAACTCGGCTTAATCCCTTTAGGCATCCCTGACAATATGACAGCCAGAGCCCATGTGCAGCCCCTATGCCGTGGTTACTCTTTACCTCCAGTAGCTATGACATTTATCCTACTGAGGGATACGATATACGAACAGGTTTCCTTTTCCCTGGGACTTGGCTTTAGAAGTGCTATTATTTGGATAAAAAGTGAACTGACAAGACAGATTTTAAAAGTAGTAGTCAAATATGCTCTCTGAGAGGAATTAACTATTAGAATAATAGTTACAATTTATCGAGATCTTATTCTATGCCAACCACTGAACCCAGTGGTTTATACCTGCTTTTTATCTGAGGTATATAGTACCTTTAGCTCATTTGCTATATGCAACACCACTATTCAGGGAGGTTAAATAACTCAAGGTCACAGAATGAGCAAGAGTGATCTGCAATCAAACACAGGCTTGTCATTCTTCATATTTTACATTCTTAACCCCCACACGAAATATTTTTTCCTTGTTGATACTTTCCTAATAAATACCTAAAAGTTTGCCATTTTATATAACATATATTTGTGTATTTACACAGAAGCACACCCACACAGACACACAGGCACGTGCGTGCGCGCGCGCACACACACACACACACACACACACACACACACACACACACACAACCTTAATTAAGAATCATAGCAACCCTTGAAGGAAGGTATTATAATTCCTTTTTTTTTTTTTCCTGATAAAGAAAGTGAAGCTTAGAGCGCCCAATACATTTTTCTAAGCTCACAGAGCTACAATTTGGAGCTTCTGGGTTTTGTTATAATTCTAAATCTCAATCCCACTTTGTTTCCTTAGGCTTATTTCTCCAATATAAAAAGTAGTAAAAAGAGAGGACATTTATTTAAAAACTATGACTTAGTATTAACTGTATGCAGGTATCTTCTAAGAATTCAAACATAATCTTTTAAAATATCTAATTGCTGAGACTTCTGCTTCTCACTGTGATGGAGTAATAGGTACCAGACTTACCTTCCTGCCATAAATAATACAAAATGGGACAAAATGTAAGAACCTACATGTAAGAACCTACAATACTGTTTGAGCCATTGAATATCAAGCAGTGTGGTTCTGTGACCCTTCAGGGAAGAGAAATACAAAATGAGCCCCAAGTGTTTCCATTGTTCTGCCTGGGAGAATTTTCTGGACAGGGAAGATGTGTCCAAGGAGAGAACAGAAGTACTAGTAAGTTGAGTAGTCAGAGATCTGAGTTTGGACTCGCTGAAGTGTCTAGACTTTGTGCAACAGGACAATGGAGAGAAGGAAGCAGTGCAGGGATGAGTGTAGAAACACACTTATGGTTTTCGCATGGTCCTAGATGAGTGTTGGGTTGTGCAAGAGCAGGACAAAACTCATTGAGGCTTGACAGAGAGTAGATGCTGTACAACTGAAACTTGAATGTAAATATCAGAGATCACACATTGCTGAAGCTGCTGAAATGCTGGCTCATCCAAAGTGGAGAAACCTCACTAAGTACATTGGGCATTCAAATGAGACCCTAGAAAGATTAGACTTTAGGATGAAAGACATCACCCTAGAGTAAAAATGATAACTTAGGACTGAGGACAAAACTGAAATGGTCCCAAAACAAAAAACAAAAGAAAAACTGGCAGTTTCAAGAGCATCTCCCATAATTTATCTACGTGTTAGAACAAAACACAATGCCTTTTCTAGGAAGAATACAGTACTCGGACTGCCTATTAATGCATCACCTACAATCTCCAGCAATAAATTAAAAAATTACTAAATGTGTGAAAAAGCAAGATAATGTAACAAATGATTTTAAGAAGGCAATAGACATATATCCTGGGCACATATCCAGAAGAGATGAAAACTCCAATTCAAAAAGATAAATGCACCCCAGTGTTCATAGCAGCACTGTTTACAATAGCCAAGACATAGAAACAAGCTAAATGTCCATTGACAGATGAATGGATAAAGATGTGGTACATAGATACAATGTAATATTACTCGGCCATAAAAAAGAATGAAATAATGCCATTTTCAGCAACATGAATGGACCTAGAGATTATCATACTAAGTGAAGTAAGGCAGAGAAATACAAATATCATATGATATCACTTATACGTGGAATCTAAAAAATGATACAAAGAAACTTATTTATGAAACAGAAATAGACTCGCAGACATAGAAAACAAACTTATGGTTACCAAAGGGGAAGGAGGGGATAAATTAGTAGGGGTTTGGGATTAACAGATACACACTACTATATATAAAATAGACAACAGGGACCTCCTGTATATGACAGGGAACTATATTCAGTATCTTGTGTGTGCATATATACATATATATGCATATACACACATATATATAAAGCGATCACTTTGCTGTATACCTGAAACATTATAAATTGACTACAGTTCAATATTTTTTTTAAAAAAAGGCAATGGAAACTGAGAGATGACCCATATGTTAGAATCCAGACAAGAACTTCATAATAGTTATTTATACATGTTCAAGGATGTAAAGGAAAAAAGCTAGATCCAGTGAAAAGATAAGTACTCTTAGCAGAGAAGTGGAAATTATTTTTTTAAAAAGAAAATTTTATAGTTAAAAACTACAATTTTGGAAAAGAAAAATCCAGTGGGTGTACTTATGAAAAAATTAGGTACTACAAACAAAAAACAATGATCAGTGAACTTGAAAACAAATCATGGAAATTGTTTAAAATGAAAAACACAGAGAAAGATAATTTTACCTCTGGAATGGCTTCTGTGGAACTCCATGGGCTCACTCCCTAGCTAAACAACAAGTGAAAAAAATATTTTTAAGAAAACCAGCCATTTAAAATCTCTGGAAATTCTCCCAAGGGTACAGAGAAAATGAAGATACATTTTTTTTTTTTCAAGAAAATCTACTAAATCTTGGAAATAACAGTCAGAGTCTTTGGAACTTGAACCACAACTTGCTCCCTACCTGATCCCATGTCAGTGTGACTGAAGCTTTCCTAGGTTTGAATGTGGCCAAGAAGATGGGAGCAGGGAATCCCTCTCTTCTCCCAGCTCCTAGTCAAGGGATATTGTATCTCATCAGGAAGAGAAATATGTCTCCAGCATTTCTCATACCCCACTGCCAGCCTTGAGTTTCAAAGGCTAACTTCCTGGTAAATGTAGCCAAAAGGCTGGTGATTCCTTTTTTTCCAACCTGTCTCCACTCATAGGATGGATGCCGGGCTGGGGATACTGGTGCCCTAATTACCCTTACCCCAGCTTTCTCATAGGGTGGAGATTCCCTGTTGGGAAAGGCAAGCCAATAAAACGAGACTATTACCCTAACACAATATACTGCTTATAACCTAAGGGTGTCAGTCCTAGAGAAGCAGACCACTGTGTCCACACCCACTGCAGAGATTTTTCCCAGGGGGAGAGGCAGGCCATAAGAACAGAGTGATCCAGAGTACTCCCCAAAGAAACCTACTGCATTTGAAACAGAGTGTGGGAAAGTTCAAACCTAAGGGCACTCCTAAAAATAATGAAGATTTTGGTGGTAAGCAATTAAGAGGCTAGTAGCTCCATAAGAGCTAAACTGTAAGGCTAGCTAGTTTACCAGAGAGAATCTGGAAAAAAGACAGTTAAGAAGAGCCCTACTAGGGTAAGAAAAAAGCCTCATTGGCTAGCCTAGAACCTACTCCTGCAAAGCAGCCTGGGTTTAATTCGATCAAACTGTGGAGCAATTTGTGTTCCAGGGCATTACTGAAAACAGTAGGATAATCAGCTGGAAATTAGTGGAGCCTAATGACTAGTGTGATACCAACAGAAGCAGACAGTTTAACAGAGAAATCAGAAAAAAAGATACTCAGAGATAGCCAACTAAAACCACTGTCATCCCATGATGACTGCACAATAAAAATATAGATTTCTTTTCCTGTATTCTCTTAACTAATTTTAAAAGCAATTGTATAAAACTATATACATATAATTGAATTGTTGGACCTATAAAATATAGAAATGAAATACATTTGATTATACATGCATGAAGGAGGAGATAGGGGGCAAAGCTGTATTAGAGTGAAGAAATGACATCAGATGGTAACTTGAATCAATAGAAACAAAGTAGGAAAATCAGAAATGTTAAATAAGAATGTAAACTGTAACAAACTTTAAAATATATACAGGTTTCTTTTTCTATCTCAACTTAGATATATAATTATATAAAGTAATGATCATAACAGTGCATTGTAAGGGTTATATCATATATAGATGTAATATGTATGATGTAATATGGATGAAGGAAATAGAGTAATATAGGAGTAACATTTCTATATCTTGCTGGATATAAATTATTATAAATCTGAGGTAGATTCTAATCAGTTAAGATGTATATGGTAAGCTCTAAGAAGATAATTTTTAAATATATCAAAAAATAATAAAAGGAATTAAAATGTTACACCAGAAAATATTCACTTAATATAAAGATAGCAGTAAAGGAAGAATGGGAACAAACAGACATGAGACACATATAAAACACAAGTGAAATTACAAACATAGATCCAAATATATGAAAAATAATATTAAATATAAGAGGATTAAATAATACAACCAAAATGTGGACACTGACAGCCTATATTAAAAAATAACATCATATTTTAAATGACAAAAAAATAAAATGATATCTTCCAGAAACACATCTTAGATTCAAAGATACAAAAGGTGGAAAGTAAAAGGATGCAAAAAGTTACATCAAACAATAACCGTAAGATAGCTGGAGTGGCTATACGAACATCAAGACAAAATAGATTTTAAAACACACACAAAAGTGTTACTGGAAATAAAGAAAATAAATATAAATGGTCAATCCATTAGGAATATATAACAATTACAATTTGCACCTTATAACTGAGCCCCCAAATACATAAAACAAAAACCAACAGAATTAAAGGAAAAAAATAGACAATTCAACAATGATAGTTGGAAACTTCAATACTCCACTTTCAAAAATGGATAGAACAACTAAACATATGATAAACAAGGAAGCAGAAGATTTTAAAGGGATTATAAACCAATAAGACCTAACAGGTATCTATAAAACACTCCACCTAACAATAGCGGCATATACAGTCTTATTAAGTACACATGGATAATTCTTCAGGATAGATCATATACTAGACCATAAAAGAAGCCTCAAAATTTTTGAAAGATTGAAATCATACAAAATATGTATTTGTGGACAATGGAATAAAATTAGAAATCAATAACAGAAATTTGGAAATTTCAGAAATATGTGAACAACACACAGCTAAATAAACAGAGGGTCTAAGAAGAAATCACAATGGAGATTACGAAACACTTTGAAATGAATGAAAATTAAAATACAAAATAACAAATGTATAGGATGTAGCTAATGCATTTTGTAGAGGGAAATTTATAGCTGTAAAAGCCTATATTTAAAAAGAAGAAAATCTCAAATAACCACTTAATATCTCACCTTAAGACTAAAAAAAAAGCAAACTAACTGGAAACAAGCAGAAAAAAAGAAAATAATAAAGATTAGAGTGGAAATTAATGAAAAGTAGAATAGATAAATAGTAGAGAAAATAAAATCAAAAATTCGTTCTTTGGAAAGATCATCAAATTGACCAAACTTTAGCTAGACTGACTAAGGTAAAAGAAAGAAAACTCAAAATACTAAAATTGGGAATGATAGAGGGAGAATTACTACTGATATTACAGAGATGAAAAGGATTATAAAGGAATACTATAAATATCTGCATGCCGATGAATTAGATAACTTGGATTAAATGGACAAATTCCTAGAAAGACACAAACGGTCACAACTGACTTAGAAGAAGTAGAAAATTTGAATAGCTCCATATCAAACACAGAGGATGAACGAGTAATTAAAAACAAACAAACAAGCAAACTATGCACAAAGAAAAGCCTAAATCTAGAGGGCTCTACTGGTGAATTCAAGCAGACTTTTAAAGAGGAATAAAAGCAAATTCTTCACACACTCATCCAAAATATAGGAGAGGAGAAAACATTTACTTTCTATGAAGAGAGAATTTCCCGGATATAAAAACACATTCTAGGTGGGCCAGTATCATTTTGAGGCCAGTATTATCCTGATTTCAAAACTGGATGAAGACATCACAAGAAAACAAAAACAAACAAAAAACACTACAGGCCAATATCTTTTATGCATAGAAATGTAAAAATCCTCAAAAAAATATATACTAGTAAATTGAATCTAGCAATATACAAAAAAAGAATTTTACACTGTGGCTAAGTGGCATCCCAATAGTGCAAGCTGGTTAAATATGTGAAAATCAATTAATGCAATACACTGTATCAATAGAATAAAGGACAAAAACCATATGATTTTATAACAGATACAGGAAAAGCATTTGACAAAGTTCAAAAGCTACTCATGATATTAAAAACATACACACACACACACACACACACACACACACACACACACACACACACACACATACAAAGAAACCCACAGTCAAGTAGGAATAGAAGGGGCATCTTCAACCTCAGCAATATGGTAGACAAACATAATAATATCAATAATTACATTAAATGTAAATGAACCTTGCACTCTAAGTAAAAGGTAGAGATTATCAGACTAGGGAGAAAAAAAGGAAGATTAAAACTATGTATAATCTATACGAGATGTGTTTTAAATATAATACCATAGATAAATCAAAATAAATTATGAAAGAACTACATTTGGAAAAAAAAGTCCACTGAATATCATCTGAGTCTTTTAAAAACTTATCAAAATTTCAAAGTTATTAAGGGCTCTATAAATGTATTTTTGTGGGCTTCCCTGGTGGCGCAGTGGTTGAGAGTCCACCTGCCGATGCAGGGGACACGGGTTCGTGCCCCGGTGCGGGAGGATCCCACATTCCGCGGAGCGGCTGGGCCCGTGAGCCATCATGGTTGCTGAGCCTGCGCGTCCGGAGCCTGTTGCTCCGCAACGGGAGAGGCCACAACAGTGAGAGGCCCACGTACCACCCACCCCCCCAAAATGTGTTTTTGCATTTGGTTCTAAAACTAAGGTAAATTTTCTTCCCTTCATAGATGAAGTTTGCCAGAGTGTAAGAGCTTTATTATGGCCATAAAATATTTCAAATTACCTTGATATTTGAAAAATGTATTACTTTTCCTGTGTTATCTCCAGTCTTTCACCAGATAGATACTTTAAAAAATAACATTCACAACAGAATGAGCTGTACAGCCATATACTGCTCGCAGAAACATCAGTTTTACTTTAGGGTGGTTTAATTAAATAGGGACATGTGGTAACATTTTCTCCTTTAATTATGATCCTAATGTATGCTTCTATAGCCAAGTTATTTAATAATCAGTGAAAGTTACACACTTTTTAGTAAAAAAAAATGCACATGTCTACACATGTACACATAAACATGCGTGGAACTCTTATAATTTCAGAGTGAGCAGCAAAGCACTGAAATCCACCCTTGGACTCTGGGTTAAGAATCCACCTTGAAGTTAAGACCACATAGAAATGAAACTGCTGCTGTGCAGGGTGTGAATTTCTCTGCATACAAGGTCATAACTGAAGCCAAATGCTTTCCTGTAGAAATTAAGACAGAATAGTTTACCTTTAAAGACAGATTGGGTTTTCTGTTAAAATGATATTTTTACCTTTACAAAGAAATTCTGTAAAATTCCAGCAAGTAGAAATGAAGAGGAAATTGCTGCAATCCTGTAACTGGGAAAACCAGTTACTTTAGTCAGATACATTTTTTGCAAACAAACAAACAAAAAAACACTTATTTGTATTTGCAGGTTGGAATGTTCATTCATTTATTAAATAGATACATACTAGTGTGTGTGCCTGTGTTTGTGTGTGTCTGTGTGTGTATACATGCCGATGCTGATGCCAAACTAGATATGCTGGGGAATAAATGCTGATCAAAACTAGAAATATTTTCTGTCACATGGAGTTTGAAATGTAATGATAGAGATAGATATAAATCAAAAGCTCATTAAAATAATAACTGGATTTAAGGAGTTATTCAATGGTGCTTTGAGGAGAGCTTATAACAAGATTTGACCTAATCTAAGAAGGTAGGGAAGTCTTTCTTTTAATAAGAAAGTAGTAATCAGGCTGAGATATGGAAAAAAAAAAAAAAGAGCAGGGCAGGGAGCAGGGGGAGTTACACAGGTAAAGGAGAGAGGGAACATATTTCACCAGAAGCAAATTCTTATATGAATATTCCATGGTTGGAAGGATTTTGAAATTGAAATCTTTCACGTTGTATTCTTATTCCTTTCTACGTGTATAAAAGTGTCAAGAAGCAATTAATAAACCTTGGGTTAATACTGTGTCTGTAGGTTGGCATTGTTCTCATTTGCTCAGAATAGTCTTGGTTATAGTTGTAATATGTAATTAATAGTGTCCCTTTCATTCTCAGAAGTGTCCATGTTTAGACAATGAATGGAATGGGCATCTGCATCTCTTCTTCTGAGTATCTGGGGACCTTTACGAGTCTGGATATTTGATCTTTGAGGCTCTTTTTAGCTAGGAGTACTGTTGCAATAGTTTTGATAGCCATGGATTTCTGGCTATTTCTGTTTCCTTGTAATTTCAAGATTAGTTTATTCTCTTGTATACTGTATCTGTAGTCATTGCATTTATATTCATTGACAATGGTTCTACTGTCTAAACAGAAGTAAATTATTCTGTATGTTTCGGCATGTGTCATTGTATGTATAACCTATTAATTGGCATTACCTGTATCTTCGGAGTATCCTTATATGAACAACCTGGTCCTTGGTGGTTAATTCAGTGTTATCCTCAATCCTATTTTTTTTTCCCCACCATTTCATACTAAAATGTGAGAAATTGCATGGTAGCCTTATGTGTTTTCTCACTGCCACCTGGTGGCAAGAGTATAGAAAAGACAGCAAAAGAAAGATGGATGACTGACCAGATGGAAAGTCATTTCCCAGTAGCATAAAGATCACATGTTCTCCAACTTTTTTCAAAGACTCCTAGTAGAAGCATTTTCCATATACAATACTTGGTTCTTTTAATGAACTGTACACATAGCCCTAAGAAGTCACAAGGAATGAAATTGTCTATGATTATCTTTATTGAAAAAAAAATTGAAAATGCTAAGATGTTAAAAATCTACTTTAATTATTAAGATACAACTTTGGAATGCTTTCTTTAAGTAACTTTTAAATTTCAAGGATTAGCTTTGTTGAAAGTTTTTACTTTTGCATGGCTTCACTCTGTAAATAAAGGAAATCAAGTATCCTAATATTTGAAAATATACAGAATAAATAAATTTTTGAAATCAAGTAGATATAGTTCCTGACTTCCCTTTGTAGCTTAAATCATTTTCAAACTGAAATCCTCATGACTTAAATCACTGCTTTTAGCTTTAGTGTCTAGTCTTCATTGCTAGCTACTCTTATTTTATTCTTTACATCATGATGGAGCCAAGTGTTGATGGTATTTCTCAGTGTCTAGGAATTTCATTATATCCTTTGAAATAATATGTATTTAAGAAAATAATCATGCTGAATGTCATTTTGACTCTTGCTGTTCAAATTTTTCTAATTCATTATGCTTTTAATGAATGAATCCTACAGATTATGAGGATTGACTTCTATGGCCTACTCGTTCTGTTTGAGGAATTTTTCGGTTCAGGCTTCAACATTTGTCTTAATTATTTTGTATGTGTCTATGTAACATAGATATCCTATTTAAGTTATTCATATGTACAATAACGTATTTCTATATTGGAGTTAATTGAGTCCACGTGTGTATACATTCAACATCAAATTAGTGCTTTACATTTTTATAGCTTTATTGAGATATAATTGACATAACATTGTGTAAGTTTAAGGTGTACAAAGTAGTGATTTGCTACAAATCATTGCAAAATGTTTCCCACAATAAGACTAGTTAACACATTCTTCACGTCACATAATTACCATTTTGTTATGGTTATTACAGTAAGAACATTAAAACTGTACTCTCACAGCAACTTTCCTACTTTTACCAATTTTCTGTATATGTTCTACTGCATCTGGTTCTCAAAAAACTCATGGGAGGGAAAGAAGGGGGGAAATAGGACTAATTAACCCTATTTCATAAATAAGAAAATAGAAACATAACTGGCCGATTGGGAAATTATTGAACCTAGGAATTCTAGTTCCAACTCCAGAACTTGTTTCAATACATCACAACAAGTGATGGGACAATTCTTCCTTGCTTTCTGAATGTCCACTGAAATCTAACATGGCTCAGGGAATTTGGCATGCTCCTGTAGACACCCAGAGGAAGTGTGAAAGAGGGAAAGAACATTGCATTGAGTTTTGCTAGGTGTATGGCATGGCCTCAGATGAAAAGTTAGAATTAAAACACATTCCTCTTGTTTCATAAGAGGATTAGTGTTAATTTATGCAAAGCTCCTAGCACAACGCTGTCAGATAGTAGTTATTACAAACAGCTATTATTAAGAAAAAAACATGAAGCTTACAAGATTCTTGCAGATCATCAGACTTGTACAGAAGGTAGGTCCTCTAAGATAAACTGAATTGACAGTGGATTACCTAACATGTACTGCCAGATATTACTTCTGAATTTCAAAGCTACCCCATTTCCTATTTGGTGCCTAGCAATGACTTTATTGCTGCAGTATTAACACTGATTGGGAAGAATATGTGTTACTAATGTTTGTAAATCTAATTCCCTAATTTAAAGCTACATATAGTTACAGTTAGTTTCGTTCCATCCAACCAGTACATGAGGGCCTATCTTATTCCTAGCACTGTGCATGAGAGTTTTAATAAAATAAAAGCAAACAAAACTCAGAACAATACCAAACTGAATATATCCAGCTGTTATAGGAGAGAAGGAATTGCAGAAAACAACAAATAAAAACTCAGTCTTATAAATATATGATCATTCCTGTATATGTTGCATGTGTGTGTGTGTATGCATGCATGTGTATGTGTTTTCCTGAAACAGTATTCATGCCTGATCACATAAGCAAAATCAAGCTATGTAACACATATTGCTTGTAGGCAAGAAAAGTGAGTGGGTTTTGGCCAGGACTCAGAACTGAGAAGACATTGCCAGGTGCCAAGAGAGTCTAACCAACTCAGTAGCTAAGAAAAGAAAGTTAGAGAGGGCAATAAATGGCCTGGGGAGAAAAACAGAAAGTGTCACCTAGTAACCACTTTACAGTAGCCTGCAGAGGCTAAAACATTCTCAAAATAGCAGGGACATGCAAAAAATATAGAAAAGGGACCTGTGGGAAAAAAAATCTATGCTAGGAGCTAATGTTTTAGAAGAAGAAATTCAGAGTAAAAAGGGAGCATTTATGTAATAGATGTGAGAGAATCTGATAAAATGGATAAAATCAATTTTGAAAGTCCAGGAAATGGTTAATGTAATGAAAACAAACTTCATACTTCTATGCAAATACTGAAGTGGTGCATATTTTATTCAGTATATTTATTTATAACTCTACTCATAAACAGGTGTAACTGTCTTTAATTGACTATATTATATAATATAGAAATTACAAAAAATAAATTGGAAGATAATTGATTTTTTAATAAAACAAACATTGAGCATTTTCTTTACAAAGTAAGTTCCACTTGTGAATTCAAGTTTAATTTTCAAAAGACAGTGATTTATAAACAACTGTGGTTGAAAAGTCTGCCATAGTCTCAGGCATGAGAAGTATAATAAAATAAAACTGCATACTCAGATCGTGGTATCATAGAAATTCAACCATTTTAATAGATGGTCTACACGTTAGACAAGGAAACTGCCTTACTAAAAAGAGAGTATCATATATCTCTAGGCTGATAGAAGAATGAAAAAAGTTAAAAGATTCAGTCTTTAGGAACCTGAGTCATCAAATGTTGAATTGTTGAACCATGATTCTTCTCTAATTCCGTGATACAGAGACAGGAGTACTCAGTTCTTACTCAAAGTTGATCTTTAGAGAAAAATAAACCACCAGAAGATTGAATGGAGATCTCTATTGTCTAGTTATAGTGAACAAAAAACTCGAACAAGAAGTGAACAAATCTGTGAGAGAAAAGGGCACCAAATTGTAACTCAACCCAGAAATATGTGGAGAATGATGGATGTACAAGTGAAAATTAACTCATAAAATGTGTGTCTGGCTTTAATGAATGGCTTATTTTTTAAGAAGAAAATATGTGTGTGTGCTGAGGGATTGTGGGTAGGTGTATATTTCTCCTCCAACTGCAATTTTCTACGCTAGCTTCACATATAGTCTGGATAAACTGGAAAGCTTTTTAAAAAGAGACGTGCTTGTGCCTCACTCTAAAATAATTAAATTGAATCTCTGGCGGTGGAACCTGGGCGTTTTAAAAAAGTTCTCCAGTTGACAATATGGTGTAGTCCTGGCTAACAGTTACCAACATCCACAATAATTAACACTAATTCAGTCTGTATGCGTCAGGTACTGGGTCATATAACTGATTAATATTCTCTTATTAATCCTCACAAAAATGCTATGGTGTTTGTATGGTTTTTACTCCCACTTACATGAGCAAATTGATGCTTGAAAGAGGTTAAATAACTTGCTCAAGTATAGGGATTGGAAAGGAGAAAAAAAGTGATTAATTGATTTCAGCAGGTTACAGTCTACTATTACCAAATCTACACGTTCATGCAATTATTTTTTCAGTCATTCATTTATTCAGCAATCATGTTTGAAATGCATATTACGTATTAGAATTTGGAAATATGGATAAACAGGACATGACCCATATCCTTGGGGCATTCATTCCTAGAATCTTCCTAGCTTTTATGCCTAGAGAGTAGCTGTGACTACTGGTGTCCCTATGCCACTCAGGTGTATTTTTCCTATCTGTCTTTAGCAGCTCTTCAGATAGGAATTTTACAGCAGCCATAGAAAGGCATTTTAAGCTGGTACATGTGCAGGACTCTCTACTTGGACTTTGTAAATCTAAAGCTTTGGTAGGTTGTTGGCTGACTAGTAAGTAATATATAGTTGGGTTTTAATGAATTAAACTGCCCCTCCAGAGAGGTGTATTTGGTACCCATCTCAGTTGGATATACTTGCTAGCATTTAGATCTACAGCACCGTAGCACAGTTCCTACCTAATATATGATAGATATTGAATAACTTTATTTAATCTAAGTAGACCAAATTAAATTGGAATAACACCTCAAGATGCCTATCTGAGTTACTGAAGGATTCATAGTTTTAGGTTTCTTTTTCTTTTTACAGGCTTAAACCTTCCACTCCAGATTTCTACTAATGGTGCTAGACGGGTAGGTGAGGGCATGGGAGAGGCCTTATTTAAATAAATAACGAATCTGTTTTGTGTCTTCTGCTGAGATCTATTTATTCTCATGATTTGATCCATATTTGTATATTCATTGGGGTGGGAAGTTTATAAAAGTGCCATGTACCCTACTGAGTCCTTCATTAAATATTAAGCAGATATTAAAGGAATTAAACATTAAACTGATTCCAGAAAATTAAAATGATCGAAGTCATCATGTGGTAGCTGAGGTTTTATACTTTAAAGCTTATACATACAATTACAGGAAAGACTTTGGGCAATTAAAGCTTTTAACTTTGAAAGAGAAAAAGCTGTAGTAAATTCTCTGATGTAAGAACACAAATGTTTCCCCACAGAAATGTGCACTAACTCTTGGGATTTAAGTGCTGAATTTTGAGTTCTGTCAAGGACTGTCAGTGAGGGATTCTCTCCAGCCAGACAAAAACTGAAAAAGAATAATATCTCCTTCATGAACCAGTACTTTTCATGTATTCTTCTGTAGAATCCAGGTGGGGGGAAGAAACCTGAAAATGAAACTTAACCTTTTATATTTGCATAAAAATGACTGTTTCAGGGTTCTATTTAGCAATGTGTGAGTGAAGGGAAAAAAATTAATCTGAGACATTCTTACTTGTGCACATCTTATTTGAGCATCTAGCATCATCAGTGGAAAGCTGTCAGAAGGAACTTTCAGATCAGATAGCAAGGACTGCCCACAAGCCTTAATAGGCAATGAACCGGCCGCGTATTCAATTTTAATTAAGTCCCCATGCCAGGAAAGAAGGCTTTGGGGGCAAGCAGGCTTTGGGGGTGCCATGTGTTCAGGGAGTTGCTCTATATTCACGGAACCATTTGAAATAATTGCAGCTGGTGTGGATATTTAACTGACCAATTAAAAGAATTTTATCATTTGACTCCTGCCAAATGTTTGACATAACTACAAAATGATCTCTGAATTATGCACACCTTTATAGCTGTTTGTTCTCCTGCGAGGTAAGGCTTTCATCCAGAATTACTGTCTCTCCTGAATTCAGGCCAGCTCCTCCTCTTTTAGTTTCCTGTCACAAGTAATAAATGAAAAATAGACCATTCCATTCTTCTTGCTAAAACCCCAGAGACTCAGAGGTAATGTTTTTACCCCAACTCCAAAGAAGTGGAGGAGGCCAATTACAGCTGTCGAAGGCAAGCTGGACTCCGTCGTTGCAGGTAATAAGATCTGCCTGACGTTCACCATCTGCACCTTCATAGCACGAGTTGCTATCAAATTACATTTCCCATAAAGAAATTAAAGAAAAATCGAATCACACAAAATATGTAGATCCATCTCCCGGTGTTACTTACATTTGCCTTTGCCATGGTGACTGTTAGAGGAGAAAGGATATTTGTGACCGGCTCTACTACTAAGTTATACCTGGATGACTCCACTACCAAAATATAACCTTATGCCCATAATGCCACCTTCACATATTATATTAATGTCTTATCAGTTACCTTAGGAACAGGGGGCCGTAGTTTCAGTGAGCCATTTCTCCTCATTCTGGAGTACAGAAGAGTTTTTCTTAAAAAGGGAAGAAAGAAAAGAAAGGAAACTAATTGCAAGTTGGGGGTCCTGTGACAGGTGTTTCCCTTCTGAGGCAAAAGTTCATGCAGTGGATGAAGAATAAAACTGGGAAGCAATTGCTTTTCTTAATAGCACCTCCCTGAAAATATCCAGAGAATTTCTTTTTTAGCTACAAGGCTGTGGTTTCAAGTGCAATGAGAGGAGTGCAGGGTGGGGGTGGGGGGTGGGGGGAAGGGGGCGGAGCGTGTAAACCGTGAAAGAGCTTAAAATCAAGACTCCTTTCTTCCTTGTTCCTATTCATCAGGCTTATTGTTTTTTAACCTCTCAGTATATCGCCTCTTTTCCCTAGGTACATTTACATGCTATAATTCCTTCTCTCTTTAAAAAAAAAAAAAGTCCTTAGGTCACCTCAAGCCCCCATTCTGCTATTGTGTTATGTCTCTTCTTAACGTTTATTACTGTGGCTTTGAAAATCACTCGCTCACTTCCCATCCGTGCCTCTCACTTCACTGCAGCTTTTCTCATTTATCCCCAGCATTCCGTTAAATGGAAAAATCTCTCCTTCGATGCACATATTTGTCATTACTCTAACTCTCTGAACCACTAACATTTTATACTCCTTTCTTATTTAAATTCTAGCCATACTTGCTGCCTCATTAATATTCTTCAGCCTCTGTGATCTCCTCTTACTGCATCAAATCCATTCTCTATTTTCATCCCTACTGTTGTGACCCCAGTGTAGCACCTTATCTTTTTTTTTATCAATATGACTTCAAAACTCTCCCAGTTAGTATCCTTCCACTGGTTTGCTGAATTTTCAGTCCTTCTTTCTTCTTGCTGCCTCTCCTATAGTCTTGTAACAACACTCATTTCTTATACCTTGCCTTATTAAAATCCTGCACTGGCTATTAGGTTAAAACCCAAACTTCTTATCACGTCCTGCATATGTTCTGATAACTGCTTCCCAGCTGCACTGGACACTCATCTATAAACAGGAAACCATATCAAATTGTTTGCAAGTGACCTGACTGCTTCATTCTCCTCATCGTAGCTTAAACATTCTATTCATTCTTTTAGTAAAGTCCTTATTCCACTTTTTCACCTGGCTAACTCCTACCCATATTTCATGACATATTGCAAATCATATCTCCCTGGGAAATCAACCCAGACACCATATATGCAAACAGCCCAATATCCTTCCTCATTGCTTCCTTTGCAACTGGTACATGCCTCTGTAGTTACTTATTATCCTGTTTTGTAATGGGCCGTCTCCTGCTAGTAGACTCGTCTCCTTCTGGTAATGGACTGTTTTTTTTTTGTTTGTTTGTTTTACTGTTTTTTAAATTGATGTATTCCTAGTATTTAGAATAGAGCCAGATACTAGTCACTTGATAGTTATAAGAATGCAAGGACATAAGAGAGGAGGAAAGGAAGGGAAGAAGGAGAAAGGAAGGAAGACAGAAAGACAGGCAGGCAGGCAGGAAGGAAGAGAAAAAGAGAGTGAGGAAGGGAGGGAGAGAGGTGTTATTACGCCAGCCGAGCATTCATTCATCCATTCAGCCATCTTTCTGGTAGTAGTTTCCTTAGAAATCACCCTCTTCTGTTCCTCACCCAGGTGATTCAGGGGGAGTTAATTCCATACTTGGCTTCAAGGGTGGACATATGGATTTTGAAAATGTTAAGTATTAACTTTGTCTGCCAATTCTGAATGTGGAAGCTTTGAAATCTCAAATACTTCAGAAATAGAAAAGATTTGGTGTATGTTTTCCAAAAACATGTCAGACTGGAAGTGAAATTGTATATTCCTTTAGCATACATATCAACAAAGCTAAGATGTCTGCTAAATATCCAGCAGGTGTTATTCCCAAAAATCTAATCTATGAATGAGCTCATTACTTTCAATGATGTATAAAGTCATTTATCCATGTAAAGGAGTTCTTGGATGCAAGTTTATACACTGTTTGTAAAACTTATTGAACTTTTGCCTAGAACATCTTTATGTTTAACTTATATGTTGATATTCTTTTGTTGTTCATGACAGCTATTTTTGACTCTTTTTTTCTTTTAATCAGTCATAAAATTCTTCCTCTGCGTTATTCCTGGGAATTCCATATTTCCATCTCCACAGTGGTTATTCCCACCGTTACCTTTCTTAGTTTTCTGTGGTACCAGCTCCTGGAGAGAAGCAAGTTATACTCCATACTCTCTTTACCCACCAACACAGAGGTGGCAAGTTAACAAAGCCAAAAACTGTATCCAGCCCACAGACATATTTTTCAAAAGCCAAATTATGAATGACAATTTGAGGATTTAACATAAAAGCTAAATTTCTAACTTCTCTTGAAAAATAGGTTCCGACAAACCTAGAGCCCAAGTTCTTGCATGGTAACTGTTGCAGTTTGAATTGCATCTCCCCAAAAGATGGATTGATGTCCTAATTCCTGGTACTTATGAACGTATCTTACTTGGAAGCAGACTTCGCAGATGTAAGCAAATTAAGATGAGGTAATACTGGATCAAGGTGGGCCTTAATCCAATGACTGGTGTCCTTTTTTAAAAAAGACAAATTTGGACACAGACACAGAAACACAAAGAGGAGAATGCCATATGAACAGACACAGGGAGAACATCACTGTGGCAGAGTTGGACTGATGCATCTGCGACCAAGGAATGCCAAAGATTGCTGGCTAGGAGGGGACAACAAAGATCTTCCCATAGAGCCTTCAGAGAAAACATGGCCTTTCCAATACCTTTATTCAGACCTGTAACCTCCAGAATGGTGAGACAACAAATTTCTATTGTTTTAAGCCACCCAGCTTATGGTACTTCATTATGCAGCCCTAGGATACTAATACAGCAGCAGTGGGCTAGGAATGAACAAAGGTTGCCCCCTTTAGATGGGGCTTGTGATCTTTAGCTGAAGGAGTTAAGGATAGTCCCTGTCACCCCCTATAGTTTATGGGTCACCAAAGCTAAGTGTCAATTGCCATTTATCATCTTACACTCAGCCTATTTCTCTTATTCATATTACATCTTTGGTCCCTGTAAGGCTTTGAGTTTGTGACATCTTACTTTATTTCAAATTGTATATTTTCTTTAATACAACTCTCAACAATATTGTTTTGTTGCTGCTGCTACTGCTGTTCTTGGTGTAATTGATGACATTTTGGATATTGCCTTCTTCTTGACAAAAAAAGAAAAAGAAATATCTAGGTCTTCACCTAGATATTGATATTTTGTGCTGGATAATTCTTTATTTGGCTGGTAGTCCTGTGCTTTGAAAGATACATATTGGCCTCTCAGGCCTCTACTCCCTAGATACCAAGAGCAACCCCTGTAGTTGTGACAACCAAAAGTGACTCTAGACATTATCAAATATTATAGGGATCTGGGGAGGGTGGCAGAAGGAGGAGGAATGAGGAAATCTCCCTCACTGGGAACCACTTTCCTAGACTATTTTTCTTATCCAGTCTCATAAAAATAAACATAGTAGCACACTATAACAAATGTTTCAACTTAAAATGTCTCTGAAAATAATTCACATGGCTTGATGATGCCAGCACACTTCTGTCTTGTCACCTTCTGTATGTCTTGCTGTAAGAATTCTCTTTTCTTAGTCTGTGACAAAGAGTGTTAATTGCTTCCCAGTATCCCTTTGGCTATGCCACCTTAATAAGAACACTGATGTTATTTATATATTAATATTAACTACTGGGCTTCCCTGGTGGCGCAGTGGTTGAGAGTCCGCCTGCCGATGCAGGGGACATGGGTTTGTGCCCCGGTCCGGGAAGATCCCACATGCCGTCTTTACCCATTCATCTGTTGATGGACATTTAGGTTGCTTCCATCTCCTGGCTATTGTAAATAGTGCTGCAATGAACATTGGGGTGCATGTGTCTTTCTGGATTATGGTTTTCTCATGGTATATGCCCAGTAGTGGGATTGCTGGGTCATATGGTAGTTCTTTTTAAAGGAACCTCCATACTGTTCTCCATAGTGGCTGTATCAGTTTACATTCCCACCAACAGTGCAAGGTTCCCTTTTTTACACACACACACACATATATATATATATATATATATATATATATATATATATATTAACTACTGATATTTATTTGGGCACATTGCTATACAGATAAAAAATTCTGAGTGTGGCCAGTGAGAATATGTGAATAGATGTTGGCCAATAAGATATGATTGGGAGAGCTATGTAAAATTTTCAAAAAGTGCCGTTAAAGAAAGGCCTTACTCTTATTCAGTACTTTTTTTGCTTCCTGCTGCCTGAAGTTTGACCGTAATGGTTGGAGGTCTGGCAGAAAACCTGAGGCAATTCACTAAAAATGGAGGAAGAAACAAACCACAGATCTTTCTCAACTTGCTATGGAATCACATCCCAGTAAACCCATCCTAAGTTGAAAATATAAGTGAAAAATGCATTTAATACCCCTAACTTACCGAACATCATAGCTTAGCTTGGCCTACCTTAAATGTACTCAGGATAATTACATTAGTCTACAGTTGGACAAAATAATCTAACACAAAGCCTATTTTATACTAAAGTGTTGAGCATCTCATGTAATTTATTGAATACTCTACTGAAAGTAAAAAACAGAATAGCTGTAAGTGAATTGGTAGTTATCTTCCTGACTGGGAGCTTCGGCTTACTGCCGCTGCCCAGCATCAGGAGAGAGTGATGTGCTGCATATCGCTAGCTCGAGAAAAGATGAAAATTCACAATTTACAGTATAGTTTCTACTGAATGCATATTGCTTGCACACCAACATGAAATTGAAAACTCCTAAGTGGAGCCATCGTGAGTTGGGGACCTTCCTGTGGAAGTCTTGGTCCCTGAAACAGAGGAGCTGTCACATAATTTCAGACTGCCTTCAGTAGAACTTCAATTCAGGAGAGAAAAATAAAATTTTATCTTGTCGACTCCACTCTTATCTCAGGTTTTCTGCCACATTTCTAGTTAATACGTGGCCCTTTTTAATTCTGAGAGGCTCTCCCAAAGTTTACTTGATAATAATTTGCGCTGTTTCAGTATTCACTCATACTTAGCTCTTTTTAAAGTTCAAAAATATTCAAGGCGTTTTTTTGTAATATGGTAACAATAATATACACCTTGTGAGGTTGTGTTTTGAATCAGAGATAATGCATGTAAATCACCCTACACACTACCTGTATGATGGATACGTTGCTGTAATCATGAGGACAATTATAATCTTTGTGATTATTATTATTATTAGATCTGAGGGTGTCTTCAATTAGCACTCCTATTATGCAAGGAAATTATTCTAATGATCTTCAAACTTTCTTCTTTGAGAGGCTAGGATACCTGGCTAAGTGAAATATATATTTGATTATTTTTTGTTTGTGTTGTATTAAATACAATGTTAAACACACAAATTAATATTTTAAAAAAGATTTCCTCTGGCACCAAAATGTTATAAAATTTAGTCTTTTAAATCCAAATACAGTTACTTTCTTTCAACCACTAGATCTGAAATCTGTCATCACCAGTGGTATTTTAAAACCTATAGATGCTTGGGTATCATTTCTAGAGATTCTGATTTAATTATTGTGAGGTGCAGCCTAAACATTGTAGTTGATTACATTTCACAGCAAGGTTTGAGAACCACTGCTTTAACCAGTAGTCAGGACAGGCACTTTCCC
>NW_006791676.1:513596-518034 GCF_000442215.2 Lipotes vexillifer
TTCCCTACGATTTGCTAGTTGTCAGAAACTGGGAGCCTGGCTCCCAGTGGAGGGAGTGAGCAAATGTAGCTCTCTGGGTTGTCTGGATGTTAATCAGAGTCATCACAAGATTTCTTTAGTTTTCCATCATATTCTTCTCTTCTGATATTCTTCTCTCTCTGTCAATCATTGGTCATTCTAAAATAAAAGAGGGATTTGTTACTTAATTAAAGAAAACTGGATATGAACCGTCAGTAACAATTGAAAAGAGGAGATCATCGAATGGCTTGGCGTCAGAATGGATTTCTTTGACATTTTTTAGCCTAGATTGCCTTGACTCCCAGACTACTGCTTTTCTTACCTCTAGAATTGAGCTTTCTATGTTTTTTTCACCCTAAACTGAAGGGCAGATAGGGAAACAAAGAAAAAAAAGAAATTACTTTTTTTTTTGCACACTGGAAATTGCCTTTTATCAAGTTACAAGATGAAATAAAACCGTACAAAATGAAGGGATGATATTCTGCTTTTTAAAACCACTTGATATTTCTTAATATGAGAAAATCATGTATCAAACCACTGCTCCATCTCCTTCAAAATTGAACCTGCTAAAAAATTACAGCTTGTAACAAGTAAAAATCCAATTCTTATGCCTGGAGGTTGGTTTTAAAATACACAGAAAGCATATTATCTCTTGCCCTAAGTGGATATTATGATCTAGGGTGTAAAATAAAGCATTGTGCATACTCAATTGCTGATGTCAGATAGGTTTTGGAGTGGTTCAGCTTTGATAATAGAAAATGGAATTTGAAAATAGAACACAAACATTTTCATTTGAAGAGGTCTAAGGTGGTATTCCTTTGACTCGGTTGTAAATACATTTTTACCTTTTTGGGGGGAATAGTCATAGAAAGTGCATTAAAAGAGGCTATTTATAAGAGAAACATCCATGTTAACACCTTCACAGGTCGAGAAAATAGAACATTGTCAGCATTCAGAGCCCCCTCCTGTCACTTCTCAATCCTTACCCTTCCCACCTGCAAAAGGTAACCACTGTTCTGAATTTTATGGCAAATATTTCTTTCCTTTTCTTTATAGATTTACTAATTAAGTATGTATCCATAAACACTAGAATTAGGTCTGTCTGACTTCTAAAATTTATATATGCATTTATAATTTATATAAATGTATGTAAATTTTATATAAGTAAAACTATAAAATATGTGTTTCTTTTGGGTGCATCCCCTTTCCATCTGTATTATGTTTGTGAGATTCATTCATATGATTTCCTATGTTGTAGTTCAGTTAATATTAATGCTACATGTTACCCCGTTGTGTTAGTATGCTACAATTTATTTATCCAATTTACCTTTAATATACATTAGATTGTATTCACTTTGGGGATATGATAAGTAAGACTCATATGAACATTCTTGTATGTGTCTTTTAGAGCATCCAACAGGGATTAGTGTCACAGTTGAGAAGCTTGACATGCAGGGAGCTCTGTAGATGATTAACCGATAGGCAGCTAACAAGAGTATTGCTTAATATATAGAAGGATGAATGTCCACAAGACTGAGAAAAACTCTATCACCTACCAATAAGAAGTTAAAATTTCTTGCCCAATTTCTGCACCTCAGACCCCAAATCATTGACTGGCGAAACATCTGTGTCCTCATGAGATAGGACACAATAATACCATGGCAAGTGTATACAGTAATAATTCTCTGAGTCCTTTTTCAAAGTGACATATAAATTTACTCAGGCAAAAAAGAGGCATGCCCAAACATTTTGAGGACTTAGGGACACACATAGAAGTTGACATTTTTACCCAGGGACCTGAAGCATCACCATGGCCTGCTGATTATGTAGAGGTTTATGTGGGAGCAGGTAATAAATTGTGTCCTGACCCAGACTCCATTCACAGTAGTTCATCTGGGTCCATAGACTGAACTGGTGATCATTTCTGTATTTCTTGGTGTATAATTGTAAAGCACATCACATGTTAGTTGGCAAAACCATAACATTGGTTCCTTGGCCTATGAGGTAAGGCCTATCATCAGTGGGGAATTCAAAATGGAAGCTGCTAAAACTGCCAACTCCCTCCTCTGCCAAAATAATGAATAAAGACATTTTCCATCCCAGAGAGAGTGATAGAGATCAGTGTCATCTTTAAATATCTAAAGTATGCAAGCTTAAATATCCCCATCACATACCCATTTAATGTACCTGTCTGACTCCTACAGGAGCCTGACTGATCCAGGGTGATACAGTAGGTTACCTCAAACTTGACCAATTAAAAGCTTATTTACACCTGAGGTGCCATATGTAATAGCTTAGCTGGAGTAGATTAAAATAATCTCAGGAATACAGCCAATGATCTGGCAAATGCGTGCTTTTTCAAGTCCATGGGGAAGGGGAACCAAAAATAGTTCACATTTCTATGGATGGATAAAGTATATATTTATTATCTTGCCCAAGTGCTATGTTAATTCCCTCAATCTCTGTCATAATATAGTCCAAAGGGCCCCGAAACAATTGGACATTCCACATGATATTTGATCCACCATATTAATGACATCAATTAATCAGATCAAATGAATAAGAAGTGACAAATACATTGGAGACTGTGGTACAACATATGAACTTGTGCCACTGTGGACATATGACCCAGCAGACTCTCTGATATAGGAGTTACCTGTGCTGAGAAAAGATGCTGTGTAGAGTTTATGGCAAGCCCCAGTAAAAGAATTACAACACATACTCCTGGGGTTCTGGACAAAGCAGAAAAGTAAATACCAATTTAAAAATAGTCTCTGGAGTGATTCTGGGCCTTGGTAGAGATGGAGTGCCTGATTAGGGGCCATCAAACAACCATGCAGCTCATCTTGAGCTGAGTTCCATCAGACCCATCAAGCCATAAACTCAGGTGGACCCATTAGCAATCCATCATAAGATGAAAGTGGTTCATTTTGAATCAGAAAGAAGCAGGGCAGAGCACACGTGTTTCATGGCCAGGTAATCTAGACTGTCATGCCATACATCAGTTTTGCACCAGAATCTGCCCCTTAGCTCACATCCATGGTCTCCAACAGGAGAGATGATGAGTGTGGTAGATGTAGTAATGGACCCCCAAAGATATTCTCATTTTAATCCTCCAAAATATATTAGGTTGAATATATTGTTATGTGATAGAGTGGGTTGCATAGTATCCCCTAAAAAAATTCATGTCTACCAGGAACCTCAAAATGTGACCTTATATGGAAATAAAATCCTTGCTTAGGTACTTAAGGATTGAGATGAGATAATATTGGCTTTGGGTGGGCCCTAAGTCCAATGAAAGTGTCCTTATAAGAGACAGAAGTCACGCAGAGAAGAAGGTGATATCAAGATGGAGACAGAGATTGGGGTGATGCATCTCAAGCCAAAGAACACCAAGGATTGCCAACAACCACCAGAAGCTAGGAGGGAAACCTGGAATGATTTCTCTCCCAGAGCCTTCAGAAGGACTCTACGCTGCAAACACCTTGATTTCAGGCCTTTGGCCTCCTAAACTATAAGAAGACATATTTCTGTGGTTTAAGCTACCCAGTTAATGGTAATTTGTTATGGCAGCCATAGAAAATTAATATACATAGCCAAGAAGAATTAAAATTGTAGATGGAATCAAGGTTGCTACTTAGCTGATCTTGAGATAGGGAGATCACTCTGGATTATCCAGTAGAGCCCAATATCATCACAGGGATCCTTAAATTTGGAAGAGGGTGGCAGAAGAAAGAGAACCAGAAATGATAGCATGAGAAGGAATCTGCCTTACAGTGATGGCTTTGGAGATGAAGGAATGGAACTGTGAGTCAAAAAATGCAGGTGGCCTCTAGAAACTGGAAAAGGCAGAGAAAAGGACTCTCCTTCAGAGCTGTGAGGAGGAAACCAGCCCTGCCAACACCTAGTGATTTTAGCCCAGTGATTTTTTTTCATTGCCCCATGTAAAATAATTGTATACTTAAATCCCTCCTATACCTTTGCTCCTGTTGGTCTTTTTGCCTGGAGCTTGGATAGTTTCCCTATCCAAATTTTACCCTTTCTTCAAACGTAATTCAAATCCATCCTCTTTCAAAAAAGCCTTTCCTGGTCACTTTAGTCCTTATCAAATGTCCCCTTCTCAAATGAAATGTAATATTACTAGTCTATACCAATATTCTTATACATTCATATAGTTTTTACATTATATACTGTTGATTAATATATGCTAATAAGCTTGTTTTCTCAAGTAGATTTTAAGCTATACACTCAGTCTCAACCAGAAACAGATGACACACACAAAGTAGGATAAGTTGAGTGAGTTTGTTTACAAAAAGTGTAATTTACAAAGATGTGTGTGTGAGGATGAAGCATAAGCAACCTGGGGATACTGTTAGCAAGTTAATACCATCCCTAGGCAAGAAGACATAAAAGGGAAAGA
>NW_006791676.1:518182-538949 GCF_000442215.2 Lipotes vexillifer
GGAAAGAGTAGATACCAGAGCTCAGAAGGAAAGACAATATTTTGACAGTCAGCTGTCTTGAGAGGAGCGGTGATTGTTGTTTGAGAGAGACAGTCAACCTTGCAAGAGACCTTGCGAGGGAATAAATACCTTGGTCTCACTCTGGTTGGTGCTCTTATTGACAGGAGTCCTGTTAACGTAGTCCATGTAGTTCTACCCCAAGGGGCAAAGAACAGGGTGGAAAATATTGGAGAATAGATTAGTGGAGGCAAGTAGAATAAGGGCTTCAGTATCATCCAAAGCATTCGTAGATCCTGGCAGGACTATAGGAATATTACATACATATATACTTTATAAGTACTTGTTAATTGTAATTAGTTTAAAACAATTATGTGTTTAATATAGTATGTATTCTGTGATTGTTGTTTAATGAAATAAATATTTTTTAAATACTTGCCATGTGATAGGCACACTTCCTCAAGTCTTGAGGATATAGTGGTAACCATAACAGAAAGCCAAAAAACCCTTGCTTACTGGAGATTACACATGTCATATACAGAGTGTGTATGATAGAGCTATAAAATACTTTGGTATATGCCAAAGATGCACTCAAATAGATTTCAAATTTCATAACCAAAACCTTCATCTAAATAGTTTATTGATTTACAAAAGGTCACCTATGCGACAAAGTACGACATAGTAGATAGATTTATTAAAAATGTATATGTGGAAAATTTTTAAATTTAATGATAAAAATAATAGAATATTGTTTGTTTTAAAAATGGCACTAATTTTGTATAAATCCCCATAGTGTCTGCTTAATACTAGATGAGCATGTACAGATTTGTATCTGTAGATTAGAGCCTCAACCATAAAACTCAAGTGCACATGAGTGTACTTTGATACAAATAAATTCTACTGATGCAGAGTGCTTCAGCTTTCAGCTAAACTCCAGCCAAACTCCAGCTTAGTTTAGCTCCAAACATTACCTCTTTGATGAAGATACTTTTGCTGGGAAAATTAGGTATTAATTCCCTTAATTTTAATGCTCAACATAGTCTCCTTACGTTGTTCCATGAAAAACCAATGAATCCAAGAGGAGTTGTAAAATTTATTCAAATGTTAATATGAGAATTGTACTAATTTAGTTACCATTTCAAAGCATTGATTTTTGGTGCGCTTATGAATGTCTGTTGGCCCCTTTTATCAAGCCCAATTAGCTCACCATTTCCATGTAAGTTTCCCAAAAGCCTCTTTATTAAGATATTCAAGGTCAGCAGATACTTATTAATCAAAATGTCCAACATTCAGAACAAAAAGACTGAAGAACTTAGAATGAATCTTCATGGACAGGGTCTTAGACACATTCATCATCAATTATTTTCAGACAGTCAACCTAATTATTATATTATTGTATATCAAGTACGGAAAAACACTATGTTAAATACTCTGGGGGAAAAAGGTATGTAGGGACTAGACAGCATCCTTAAGAAGTTTCTGACCTAGTTCTAGAGGAAATATTGGGGAAAAGAGAACTATAACTCAAAGTCCCTACACATTGGAATTTAAGAAGATACCAACTGTACATAAGCAAGTAAAGCTTCAGGGGAAAAACAAACATTTGATCTAATCCCTGCAGAATGAAGTTTTGTTTGGTTGTTTACTTTGTTTGTGTTGTCTAAGATGGGAGGAGATAACATTTCAGGAAGAGAAAATGACATAACAGAAAAGCAGACATTAGAAAGTATGGGAGCTTTTGCTCACCCAAGTGTTTTGGTTGGACAAATAAATCTGTTCGGTTTTGTCCAACTATGAAGAAGACCATTTCCAAGACCACTTTATTCTCACTGCAACTGGAGGTGTTTATATTATTTGCAGTCAGAATAATTACATTCTGTTGCTTCTTCTTAAAAGGAGATCATACATTACAAGATCAGTGATTTGAAACAAATATAACTGCTAAAGAATCTGCCGGTAAATGAAATGTCAGTTAGCTATTTAATCAATTGTAAAAACCTCCTCCCCTTCTATTCATCAAAAATTCTGTAATTCCTTTAAGGACTTATTTCTCTATCCTCAGACCAGAATTTCTCTCTCATTTTGTGTTTCTATATCCATTTGTATGAGTTTCTGAGACAAATAACCATATGATATACTGTTGGTTAGCAACCTCGAGAGTTCCTGAGGTGAAACTTGAAATTGAACCCCCTACCAGGAGGGCAAGGAAAGGCCAAAGAAAGAGGCAGGCCACTCCAGATGGGTAGGTAAGAGGTTTTAACAAGCAAAGGAACTTACATATGAGGCTCCTCTTGGGTGGCCACAGGATGTGTAGATCTCTACATCTGCCCTCCAGAATTTTAAGAGTTTATATAGAGGCCTTAATGGGGTCTAGACACATACACAGCGCAGATGATCTCAACAACGTTACTCTCTAGAAACTGCATCCTTGAAGCAGCTCCTAGTATGGTGACAATAGGCAGAACCGACATTCCAGGGACAGGGAAGGGAGAAAGGAGTCTCTGATTGCCTGATCCAGCTCAATGGTCAACGGCAGTCATGTTGTCTCAATGACTTTCTGCAACATATATTAATTTTAGAATTTATACCCAATTAATATTGGTTTACCTTGAAATATTGAATTATTTATCAATCAATAAAAATTGCATAACAGGTCCCATTTGTCTTTTCCCCTTTAATGACTAAAAGCGAAAAGCTAACTTTGTTATTCAGTCATAGGAACTACATTAAGTAAATAATTGGGTATATTTGTTTTTCTTTTTATTTAAATGTATATTTGTAAGCTGTAAAGATGTTAAGATATGTACTTGCATGTACCACATACTTTAACACCATTACTCTAGTTTTAATGTAGCCTTTCTCAAACACTTGAGAAAATATAAATAAATTAGTTAAAATTTTATTTATATTTTGAAATCTACTGGTTCATGTCAAATGTCCTAAGTGCAAGAATGTCTCCCATGAATACGTTTTGCACATTTATGAACTACTCTTTCAAGTAACAGAGTTAAGAGGAAGTTGACAGTTAATGACTCTACTAAATTAATTATAAAAACAAAGAGGCAGAAGTAGTGAAAACTATTTGTTAGAACATACAGTTTTGCAAAAATTATAACTTAAATTAACCCATTTATTCTCTCCCAGTAACTTTCTGTTGGGACTTACAAACATGTTTTATGACCTTAATTGAATTTTCATTCACTGCAAAAGTAATGGCTCTTAAAGTGATACAGCTTAACAACCAAAGAGGTTTATGAACAATTACAGATAATCAAAACATTTGCATCAGCAGATATATTGTATTCTGCATTTCCCAAGTTATAGTTATTGTTTCCTGGTTAGCAAATAATGGGCTATATACAACCATGTTCAGTTCGTAGCAAGGTTGACAAAGCAGCAAAAATACTGGTCATATCAGTTGAGTTAGCATGTGGTTGATCCTTGTGGCTGATTAATTTTTGATATTGAGTTTTGGTGAGAATAGTAAGAAATCATTATGCTGCCCTGGTATAACAGACAGAATGAAAGAAAGTGAAACTGTTTGGAAATCATAATCTAGGTAAGAGTAGTTCTGTGTGTGTGTTTATGTCTTATTAATGTGATTTGATGAGCCTTAAGGTAACAAGATTTGTGGGACATTTGAAAAATAGGATTTTCTCCAAATAATGGCACAGTATATTTTTTAGACTTTGCTACTAGCAATTGAGTTTTTGATTTAAATATTGAAATTCTAAGGGCTTCTGAAATGTATTGGGTCACTAAGCATCTTAGAAAAACGTGTTTGCCAGAACATCTTCTTTTGGGAATTAGGTAAAGAAGCGTATAGGTGTTGCATAGCCTGAGCATGTGTATTTTTTCCTGGGGCCTTTGCATTTGATGGAGAGGAATGAAACTGTGGTAAAAATTTCAAACATCAAGCACAACTTGTTTAACAGTCTTTCTAGTCACCTTCCAGTTGAGGGTGGCCATGATGCATAGTTCTGATAATGGATAGTTTGCTAGGTGGAATCTCTAAGACTTTCGTTTTTTTAAAGAGAGGGCACATTCAGGTGGGTGTGCCCTATTATGCCCTTTTTGCCTCTTTTCTTCTTTTTCCCCTGACTCATCGTGCCTGGAATACTAACTAGAGGCTATTTTGCAACCATAAAGAAACAAACATGAGAAAAATAGAAGAGTGTAAGATGTGATAACGCTGTACCTTTAATGGCATAGACTTGAGCTGTCCTGCCCAGGACTTCCTAACAAGGGCTTTTTATGGCCTAACACTGACAGACTTCTGAATCAAGCACATTAGTTTTAGAGTTTTCCATTGCTTGCAGCCAACTGCAGTTCTAACAGATACACTCTCAATCACACAATGCAGAGAACTGCCCCCTCCATCACTTGCTATGCTAGTCTTGTTGCAATGCCAAAGTTGATGAGATATCCTGAAATCCCCCAGGAGAATGCCAATGTCACATCACTTAATATCGACACTAATGTTAGAAAGTCTTTGTAAAGGTGGACGATTCTAGGACTATCCTGAAGTGTTATTATGAAAACATATTCAACACAGAAAATACTACACATGAACAAAATAATACCCAATGTGGTTTCTTTCATGGACTATTTAAGCAGTCATTTAGAGCAAAAAATTCCCATTTTGATGTCTTTTTTCCCCTAGTTTTATTTTTAGCGTGTTTTGTAATGTAGTGTCTGCCAGAATAAGGTATAAGAAACTCTATTTTGATCCACAATGGTACATGACAAAATATCATGAAACAAAAGTAAGAAGAATTGAAGGAGGGGTTTCTTGACCTGAACGTATTCTTTAGATTATGGTTGATAGCATAATGAGAAATGACAGTGAAAAATGATCTGCCAGAGAAAATGATACAGTATTATTTGCTACTATCTTGTATTATGCTATGAAATAATAATTCAGATAAAAAATGGTAAGAAAGTAAATCTTTAAAAATACACTAGAGGGCTTCCCTGGTGGCGCAGTGGTTGGGAGTCCGCCTGCTGATGCAGGGGGCACGGGTTCGTGCCGCGGTCTGGGAAGATCCCACATGCCGCGGAGCGGCTGTGCCCGTGCGCCCGTGAGCCATGGCCGCTGGGCCTGCAAGTCCGGAGCCTGTGCTCCGCAACGGGAGAGGCCACAACAGTGAGAGGCCCGCGTACTGCAAAAAAAAAAAAAAAAACACTAGGAAGAATGTAAGTAGTAGATGAGAATTATTTCCAATGCTTAATTTTATCCAGGGCTAACAATGTTCATGACTAATTCAGTGGAACACCAGTTTTGCTGTTTAGATTAACCCCCTGTATATAATGCATTAACAGTATTCAGCAAAAGAACTTAATGTAGAAGGCTTGAAATAAAATATTAGTGTCATAAGTTTCATAATTATATTTTTCTCAAAAAGAGAATATTCATTTAGGACAAATTAGAGAAAGAGAAATGAAAATTTGTCTTTGAAAAGATTAAATATGTTCACATTGAGTAAAAGCATCTCAAAGAATTTCCAGATCCAAAGTTCTGTAAAACCTTACTAAAATGTGCATGAATGTGCAGTATGGCTTAGATATGCAGTGTTGGTTAAAAAGAAACATTCAAATTAGTTATCAAATTTAGAAATTTAACAGATTTGGAAGAGGGAGGCTGTTTTAGCAGTTAGTAAGGGCATGAGATTCACATATTAGTTACAAAGCTGGGAAATGAACTGAGCTGAACTCATTTTGTGACCTAAAGCAGATCTCTCCATCTCAATTTTCTTAGGTGTAAAAGTGAGCTGAGAGAGATGACAGTCCTTGTTCCCTCACCTGCCTCACTCCATGGGCAGGAAGTTCCCTTCAAAGTCAGTGTAGAGAAGGTTGAAGAGGAAAGGGAACTTAAACCAAACATGAATGTACATGAAGTTGTTTGTATAAACCCTAGATTTTACTGCTATAGTAACAGCCACTTGCAACTATGATTATCTTTAATTTATAGTCAAGCACAGCTATTAATTGCAAGTATATATTTCCATTTAGCAGTTTCAAGGTGGGATGGATTTTATATAGCCAATAATTAGTTTACTTTATTGTATGCACATGCTTATTCTTCTTTATAATGTCATTAAAATGGATATCAAGTTTGCAGTAAATTATTTCTAGGTACCTTTATAATACCAAGCATATGGTACAATTGTATGTCAACCTGAATGAAACACGTCTATATTTGTTTAGAAATAGAATCTTATTGATACTTAGGAAATAAGACTGTTCTTTCATGTTGTTGGGGTGAAACAGTTGGTGTGGGGTTTTGGAGGTGCTGTTTTAAATGGTTGTTGGATTGTGTAGTAACAGGGATGGCCATCTTCCAGAAGGGTATGGTGGGCTCATGATTACCTTAATTCCTTCATTCTTCTTTTCTTTCTTTTTTTTTACTTTCCTTCCACCCCTGCTTCCTTCCTTTTACCCTTCCTTCAATTTTTCTTTCTCTTTCTTTTTCCTTGTATATAACCTACTTCTCTTCCTTCATCTGTTTCTTTATCCTTTCCTTGCTTCCCCCGTCCCTTCCTTCTCTTTCTTTCTTCCTGTTACCTTTTAATATTCTCGCCTTCCTATCCTCATTTCCTCCTGTCTTTCCTATCTGTCCTGACTCAGTTCCAACCATTGATCCTGCTTACTTCTTTTCCTTTCTTTCATGCATCCTGCCTCCCTTCCATCCATCCATCCATTCATCCATTTATACTATATGCTTTCCTTTTTTCTCTCTTATGACAAACATTCATTGGGTACTTACTGTGTGCCAGATGGCATGCCAAATATTAGGAATCCTGAAATAAGTAGCACATGGTCTTCAAGGTGATGAATGTGTGTCCACAAGGAGGAACGAAAAATTTAAAACTTATTAGTAAAATAATATAAAAGACTATGGAGAAAGTGGTATGGGTTGGAAAAATGAGGCTTGTGCACAATGCTCCATTTCTATCATCCATCTCTACTTTCAGAGACCACTTGAAGATATCTGGTGTAGCCAATAAGCATCCCATCCCTGCTATGATACACTGTGTTAGTCGTTATCACAATTAGGAATTGCCCTCTCTTCAGATCTCAGTTCTTTCTTTCAGTAGCCCATTATATTATCATAAGTTCATTCTGAAGAGACCTTGGGTTAGTCGAGCACCAAAGACAGCCCACCTGGGCTTCTCCAATCCTGCACATTCCTAAGAATGGCCTGTCTTCAGGACTTGCCCTTGGTTAGACTCCTGGGAATTTGACCTCTGAGTCCTTGAAATATCCTGCCTGATAAGAATTGTGCTTGTATGCTTGAGGGCTTGGGCCATGCTGTGGTTTGACATCTGGGGTGGTGGTGGACTGGAGACTGAGTAGCTGAGGTCAGCTGCATGAGCACTGCATGCCTATGTGACAAATCTTCAATAAAAACCTTGGATACCAAGTCTTGGGTGAACTTGTCTGGTTGGCAGCACTTCACATGTCCTCACATGGGTTTTCCACTGGGAGGGGACACCTGGGATCTTGCACCTGGTTCTTCTGGATTTTACCCCATGTACCTTTTTCCTTTGCTAATTTTAATCTGTATCCTTTCACTGTAATAAACTATAACAATGAGTATAACAACTTCTTTGAATCCTGAGTCCTTCTAGTCAATCATTAAGCCTGAGGGTGGTCTTGGGGATCCCTAACATGCCAAGAGGTACCTGCTCCATTCTGCACTCTCTACAGACCACACATTATGCCATAGTTAGGTAATATGATACCATTGGGAGCAACTGGGTGAAGATATATGGGATCACTATGTTTTGTTTCTTATAACCATATGTGAATCTGCATGTACAATGATCTCAAAATGAAACTTAAAAAAAAACCCTCTGAATTCCATGCAGAGTTCAGAATGGTGCATTTTATTTTCCATGAAGTATATCTCAAAAAAGTAGATTTTAAAATTTCTGGATACTGACACAAATATTCTAAGAACTAGAAACACAGGCTACTTCTATCAGTAAGGGGTTCAGACAGAAAAACAAAAGTTCTAAATTGCTTTATTACAAAGTCCTATTTCTTGTCCTTCATATATTATAGTAGCCAGAAACGCTGATGCATTCTCTTGACGTTGGTTGCTATTACTAGATCAACTATTCATGCTTTTTCACTTAGGTTGAATGTTTTCCCAAGAGGCTCCTCAATCCCTCTCACAAATAAGCTTTTGTAGGACAGCCCCATCTTTCTTCCAGAAGTACTCAAACATGCTATAAAACCAGTTAGACACTAACCGAAATCCCTCCTTCAAAATAAAGACAAATTTAATAACCCTACTCAATTCAAATATATTTATTGAATTCTTATTTGAGGCTAATGTTGTATCAGGAGTTGCTGAAGCTAACAAATTAAAAAGATCCATATCTTCATGGGCGTTATCATAGCTCTGCTGCTTGCTACCTATGTGATCTTGGTATGTTTCTTAATGTCTTTGAAATTTAGTTTTCTCAACTGTAAAATGGTGAAAGTAAGAGTATTTACCTCATAAGTTATAAGAATTGAGTTTCAAAATATTATATAACAATGCAAAGAAAGTGCCCCAATGGGTAGCAAGGGATAAATACATCTTGGGCATCAGAAAAGAAGAGTAAAACAATGATTCAAGTGGTCAGGGAATTATAACTATGGTGGGAGTTGAGTAACCTGTAGAGAAATTAGGTGGAGATAGTGAAGGAAACATTAAACACTAGATGCAAGGGGGGATGTTTGTCATTGGGCTAGAAATGATAGTGAATCTATAGGGCTGTGGTGGAAGATGAGGATAGATAGATAAAGTGTACAATTGTAGAGAACTTTACATAGTAAATAGAACTTAGATTTTTTTATCCAAGAAGTAATATAAGGCTATTAAAACCTGTAGTATGGGCACAATAAAAATTCGATATTTCAAAGAATATGAATGTGATATTAATTAGTAGAATGGTTTGAAATTATAATAGTCTGAGAGCAAGGAAACAATTTAGGAGATTACTTTATGATCTAGAAATAAAGTGAAAAAAGTCTGAAATCTTAAAGTTTGGAGCCAAGAAATGGAATGAAGGAAAATAAACTAAATATACCATTTTATTATATTATGATAATTTAATCTAATGCATTAATGAATGGTAACAATGTGATCTGTGTGAGGATATATGTTGGCTTTAATAAAGAGAATATATGTTGGCTTAATGGTTAATTAATAGTCTATAACTGGGACTTCCCTGGTGGCACAGTGGTTAAGAATCCGCCTGCCAATGCAGGGGACACGGGTTCGATCCCTGGTCCAGGAAGATCCCACATGCGGCAGAGCAACTAAGCCCGTGCGCCACAAATACTGAGCCTGTGATCTAGAGCCCGTGAGCCACAACTACTGAAGCCCGTGCTCCTAGAGCCCATGCTCCGCAACAAGAGAAGCCACCACAATGAGAAGCCCGTGCGCCACAACGAAGAGTAGCCCCCGCTCACTGAAACTAGAGAAAGCCCGTGCACAGCAAGGAAGACCCAATGCAGCCAAAAATAAAAATAAATAAATAAATAAATTGAAAAATAGTCTATTCATATATCATAATTTCCTTTCAGTGGGAATTTAGGGTTTTCTTCTCAGTAGATGAATGAATGACTCATCAGTAACAGTGTATCAAATATACACTGTTAATTTTTTACCAAATTTATTGCACAATGATCTTCAGACTACTTGTTCATTCAACAAATAATTGGGTCTATCCACTACATTCTGTATGAGGTATGGTTAAGATATACGCTTTTGTTTATAAGATAATATTTTGAGAGTTGTAAAGTTTGAGTCTCCTATTTTCATTTTAATTTCCACAACTGAATAATTATAACCACCACATTCCTGACATAAAACACTTCCATCATCCCCCAAATTTTCCTCTGGTCCCTCTGCATTCAATCCTCCTCTTCACTTCTAGCTTTTGACAACCACTCATCTATTTCTATTAGTATAGTCTTGCCTTTTTAGAGGAATTTTATTTAAATGGAATCACACAGTTTGTATGCTTTTGTGACTGGCTTCTTTCATTTAGCATAATGCTTTAGAGATGCATACATATTGTTTAGTGTATCAGTATAGAGTATTACATTTCTTCCTGAGTTATGTTCAATTGTGTGAAGAAACCACAACCACAGTTCTTTTATCCATTCACTAGTTATTGGACATTTGGGTAATTTCCAATTTGGGTCTATTATGAATGAAGCTGCTTGTAAATATTTACATGCAAGACCTTGTTTGGACTTATGTTCGGTCACATGATAAAATGTATATATGCTTAATTTTATAGGAAAGTCTTTATAAGAAACTTTATAACTTTTGTAAGAAACATTTCAGTAGTGGTTATACCATGTTTTATTGCTACCATCAAAGAGAATTTCAGCTGTTCAACATCCTCATCAATACTTGGTATTGTCAAGTATTTCTTTTTAAATTTTAGCCATTCTATTGGGGGTGAAGTAGTAGTAGTTTTGGGTTTTGATCTATGTTTTGTTAATGATTAAAAATGTTGACCATGGGCTCCCCTGGTGGCGCAGTGGTTGAGAGTCCGCCTGCCGATGCAGGGGTCGCGGGTTCTTGCCCCGGTCCGGGAGGATCCCACATGCCGCAGAGCAGCTGGGCCCGTGAGCCATGGCCGCTGAGCCTGCGCATCTGGAGCCTGTGCTCCGCAACGGTAGAGGCCACAGCAGTGAGAGGCCCACGTACCCCAAAAAAAAAAAAAAAAAAAATTGTTGACCATATTTTCAAGTATTTATTGGTATCTTTATATCTTCTTTATTGTAGTGTCTGCTCATTACTCACTAACAATTGCCCATTTTTTAATTGATTTTTGTCCTTTCATTACTGACTTTTAAGAAGACTTTATATATTCTGGATACTGGTACTTTATTGGATATGTGCCTTACAGTTTTCCCCAATCTTTGAATTTCATTTTCATTTTTTAGAAGAACAAAAGTTTATAATTTTGTTTAATTCCAATTTATCATTTTTTCTTTTATAATGTAGCCTTTTTTGTGTGTGTCCTGTTTAAGAAATCTTTGCCTAAGCCAAAATCACTAGGATATTTTTTACTGTTTTCTTCTATAAATTTTATGGATTTAGCTTTTATAGTTAGACCTATGATCTATTTTGAGCTAATTTATGTGTAAGGTGTGATGGAAGGGTTGAAGTATTTTTTTTGTTTTTTCCATATGGCTTCCAATCATTGAAAAGACTATCCTTTCTCCCTTGAATTATCTAGACCCATTTGGTGAAAACCAATTAGTCATATACGTTTGAGTCAATTTCTGAATTCTTCCTTTGGTTCCATTTATCTGTGTCTATTTTTACACAATGCCACTCTGTCTTCATTAATGTGTGACTGAAATCAGATAATGTGAATAGTGAAATCAGATAATGTAAATCCTCCCACTGAGTTCTTCACTTTAAAAATTGTTTTGACTATTTTAGGCATTGGGAGTTTCATATAAATTTTAGAATTGACTTGTTAATTTCCATAAAATTCTTTTGGGAGTTTTATTTTGATTTTATTGAATCTAGAGATTAAGGAGAATTAACGTTTTAACAATTCTAAGTCTTTTGGGCTATAAACATTGTATATCTTAGCATTTATTTATGTCTTCTTTAATTTCTCTCAGTGATGTTCAGTAGTTTTTGGTAGATAAGCTTTATTTATAATTTTTAAATATGTCCCTATGTATTCTATAATCTTTAAGCTATTTTAAGTTGTGTTATATTTTAATTTGAATTTCTAAATATTCATTGCTATCATATAAAAATGCAACTGATTTTTAAAACTCTGCCTGTATATTGCAAGCTTGATATACTCAATGATTAGTTGCAAAGCTTTTTTGGTAAATTACTTAGGATTTCCTGACAAAACAATCATTTAATCTGTGAATGAAGATAGTTTTACTTTTTCCTTTGCAGGCTGTATGATTTTTATTTATTTTTTCTGCCTTTTTTCAGTGACCACAACCTTCAATGGAATGTTGAGTAAAAGTTCTGAGTGAACACTTTTCCCTGGTTCCTGATCTTAGTGGGGAAATAATTTAGTTTGTCACCATTAAGTATAATATTTGAAAGAGGCTTTTCACAGATGCCTTTTGTCATGTTGAGGAAATTCCCTGGTATTTCTAACTTAATGAGAGGGTTTTTTTTAATGACAAGTTGATATTTGATCTTGTCAATTTTCTACATCTATTAAGAACACCATTTTTTCTTTTTAATGTCAATATAGTAAATTATACTGATTGATTTTTAAATGTCAAACCAACTTTAAATTCTTTTTTTTTTTTTTTTTAACTTTAAATTCTTAAGAGAAACTCATCAGTTCTCTAAAATTTGGGTGAGGGAAGGTTTGCATCTATGTTCATGAGAGATATTTCTCTAAGATTTCTTGTAATTTCTTTATCTGGTTGCAGTACCTGATTGCTGTTTTCATGATCTGGGGACTTTCCCTCTTCTTTCTGTAAGAGTTTCTTTAGAATTGCTGTTATCCCTTCCTTAAATGTTTGGTAGAATTCACCAATGAAGCCAACTGAAATAAACTTTTTTAAGGAAAGTTTTAAGGAGTTATTCAGGTTTTCTATTTCTTTTTGAGAGAGTTTTCTTAATTTATGTCATTCAAGGTTGTGTGTATTTCATCTCATTTGGTAAATTTGTTGGCATAAAGTTTTTAAAATAATTTTAAAAATTAAATATCTAAAGGATCTGAAGCATTGATTCCTCTTTAATTCATGATATTGGTAGTTTGTGTTTCTTTTTCTTTATTCCTAACCTATCTGGCTAAAAGTTTGCCAATTTTATTGCTGTTTTCAATGAGTCAGTTATTATTTTCATTGATTTTCTCTATGGTTTTCCATTTTCTGTTTTATTATTTCTGCTTTTATTTTCCTCCTTTATGCACATTTCGTAGGGGTTTTGTTTGGTACAGTTTTTGGCTGTTGTTTTGATTTCTTCATTTCTTAGGTGAGAAGCTTAGATTTTTGATTTGATAATTGTTAATGAGCATTTAATTCTATAAATTTCCCTTTCAGCCCTGCATTCGTTGAATCTCACAAAGATTGATATGTCATTTTTCTTTTTTCAATCAGTTTGAATTATATTCTAATTTTACTTGTGATTTCTTCTTGACTGTATCAGTCTGGGTTCCACCAGATAAGCATATAGATAGATAGATAGATAGATAGATAGATAGATAGATAGATAGATGGATATAAAACAGATTTAGTGCAAGGGAAAATAATTGGCTTAGTGATTGTGTAACTGTCTAGGCAGTTCCTACATTTGTAGGGCAGGCCATCAAGGAAGGGCAAGCTGGAACTCTTGGGCATGCCCTAAAGCAGCAGTCCACAGGCAGAATTCAGTCTTCTTTAGGGAAACCTAAGTTCTGCTTTTAGAGCCTTTTAACTGATTGAGTCAGGCTCACTCTTGTTGTATAGTGTAATCTTCCTTACTTAAAGTAAGTACTGATTATAAACTTTAATTACGTCTATAAAATGCTTCCACAGCAACCCTCAATTAGTGTTTTATTGAATAATTGGGAACTGTAGTGTAGCCAGGTTGACACATAAGCTGACCATCACATTTAAAGTAAACTTTTAAATTTCTAAATATTTGGGGACTGTTTATATATCTTTCTTTTTGCACTGTAGTTTAATTCCATTTAGTCAGAGAACATACTTTGTATGGTTTAAATATTTTTACATTTATAGAGCTTATCTTGGTGATTGTTTCTCGGTGATTTTTCCTTGAGTGCTTGAAACAAGTGTGATTTCTCTTACTCTCTGGTGGAGTGTTCAACAAATGTCAAATAGCTTAAGTTTGTTGATAAGTTTGTTCAAGTCTTCTATATCCTTACTGAATTTTTGTATACTTTTTCTATCTTTTGTTATAAGAAGAGTGTTGACATTTCTAACTATAATAACAGACTAGTCTATTTCTTCTTTTCCTTCTATCAATTTTTTTGATTAAAAATTTTGTAATAGCAGTTTTAATGAGATATAATTCATACACCGTAAGATTTATCCTTTTAAGGTGTACAATTCAGTGTTTTTTATTATTCACAGAGTTGTGCAACAATCATCAAAATCTAATTTTACAACATTTTTATCACTCCAAAAATAAACCTTATACTCATTGGAGATTACTCTCCATTCCTCCCTCCACTAGTCCCTGGCAGCCACAAGTCTAATTCATAACTCTAGCGACTTGTCTATTCTGGACATGTCACCTAAATGGAATCATACACTAAGTAGCTTTATGTGCCTGGCTTCTTGCACTCACCATAATAGTTTCAATGTTCATTCACATTGTAGTATATATATCAGTATTTCATTCTTTTTATGGCCTAATAGTATCCTTTGTATGAATATATCACTTCTATTCATTATTGATTCATATATGTTAAAACTTGTTATAAGTGAATAAGATTGTTATATTCTCTCAATGAATTAATGTCTATCATTATGAAGTGTCCTTCATTATCTCTGGTAATAGTTCTTGTTCTGAAATTCTCTTTGTCTGATAATACAACAAGTCCCCTACATACAAATGAGTTCCATTCTGAGAGTGTGTTTGTGCATCCAGTTTGTTCGTTAAGTCTAACAAAGCTAGCCTAGGTACCCAACTAACACAATCGACTATATAGTACTGTACAGTAATAGGTTTATAATGCTTTTCACCCAAATAATACATAAAAGCAAACAAACACACAAAAAAGAAAACATTTTTAATCTTACACTACAGTACCTTGAAAGGTACAGTGGTACAGTACAACAGCTGGCATACAGGGTCTGGCAATCGAGTAAAGAGGCAAGAAGAGTTATTGACTGGAAGAGGGAGAGGAGGTGGGAGATGATAGAGCTGAATGATTGTCAGCAATAGGGGATGGAGGGCAAGCTGAAATTTCACTCACACCTGACGTTGATGGAACACACATTTGCATCTTTGAAAGTTGGCAACTTGAAGGTTCCTATGTAGGGGACTTATTGTATAGTAATTCCACCTTTTGAAACTAGTTTGTATGCTCTATATTTTGCTGTTCTTTGATTTTGCATCTGTTTGCATCTTTATATTTAAAGTGGATTTGTTGTAGCCAACAGTAGTTTGTCAAAGGCAGGTTGACAAACTCTGCCTTTTAAATGGAACCTTTAGATGAGTTACATTTAAATAATTATTGGCATGACTGGGTTAAGTCTATTACATAACTATTTTTTTGGTCCTATCTGTTCTTGATTTCTTTTCTCCTCTTCTTTTGTATTTGTTTGGAATATTTTTTTATGATTCTACTTTATCTTTGTTCTTGAATGATTAGCTATACATCTTTATTGTTTTTATACTGGTTGCTCTAGGGTTTGCAATATATACTTTTAGTTTATTACAATCTAAGTTAAAATAATATACTGTCTCACAAGTATTATAAGAAACTTTAAAAAATGTGTTTTCATTTCCCCCCGTCCTTTGTTTTTTTATTTGTAATATTATTTAATTCCATATTGTTATAAACCTCAAAATTGATTGTTATTGGCCTTACTTTAAATATTCAGTTATCTTTTTTTTTCATGTTAATCCTATGATTATCTTTATTTTAAAAGATTACCTGGTTGATGGGGGGGTTATTTTATTTATTTCTTTTTTTATTGAAGTATAGTTGATTTGACGTGTTGTGTTAGTTTCAGGTGTACAGCACAGTGATTCAGTCACGCATACATTTATCTATTCTTTTTCAGATTCTTTTCCCTTATAGGTTTTTACAAAATATTGAGTATAGTTCCCTGTGCTATACAGTAGGTCCTTGTTGGTTATCTATTTTATATATAGTAGTGTATATATGTAAATCCCAAACTCCTAATATATCCTTCCCCCTTTGGTAACTGTAAGTTTGTTTTCTATGTCTGTGAGTCTATTTCTGTTTTGTAAATAAGTTCATTTGTATCTTTTTATTCTTTTTTAGATTCCACATATAAGTGATATCATATGATATTTGCCTTTCTCTGTCTGGTTTACTTCAGTTAATATGATAATCTCTAGGTCTATCCAAGTTGCTGCAAATGGCATTGTTCCATTCTTTTTTATGGCTGAGTGATATTCCATTGTGTGTGTGTGTGTGTGTGTGTGTGTGTGTGTGTGTATGGTGTATCTTCTTTATCCTTTCATCTGTCAGTGCACATTTAGGTGGCTTCCATGTGTTGGCTATTGTAAATAGTGCTGCAATGAACATTGGGGTGCATGTATCTTTTTGAATTATAGTTTTCTCTGGATACATGCCCAGGAGTGGGATTGCAAGATCATATGGTAACTCTCTTTTTATTTTTTTAAGGAACCTCCATACTGTTCTTCATAGTGGCTAGACCAATCTACATTCCTACCAACAGTGTAGGAGGGTTCCTTTTTCTCCACTCCTTCTCCAGCATTTCTTATTTACAATCTACAGATTCAGTGCAATTCCTATCAAATTACCAATGGCAATTTTCAAAGAACTAGAACAAAAAAGTTTAAAATTTGTATGGAAATGCAAAACACCCCAAATAAACATTCAGTTATCTTTTAAAAAAAGTTTTAAAAAATTGTGGGGAAAGTTTTTTATTTTGCCCACAGTTTTACCATTTCTTGTGATGTTCATTATTTTGTACCAATGCAATTTTTCTTCTGATAGGATTTCTCCTTCTGGAAGATATTCTTTTAACACTAATCTTACTACAAGTCTGCTGGTAATGAATTCTCTTGGCTCTGCCTGAAAAGTCTCTATTTTGCCTTAACTTATTAAACTTTTACTGTATAGTGAATCTTAAATTGACAGCTTTTTTGGGGGGTTTTATTTTGTTGTTGTTATTTTTTTAAGTAGTTGATGGATATTTCTGCATTATATATCTACTAGCATAGATTCTGATGAAAATTCTCCCTTGTATGGAATACATTTTTTCTTACCACTCTTTCTAAGATTAAAAAAAATCTGTATCAAATGTTATTATTAATTTGATTACAATGTGTGTCTTGGTGTGGTATTCTTTATTTTTCTTCTGTTGGACTTTATTGAAGTTTGTGTATCTCTGGATTCAAAAATTTTAAGTACTATTTAGCCATTACTTTTGAAATAATTGTCTTATCCTGACTCCTCTCCCCTGCTGACTCTAATTATATGTAGTTATATGTACATTAGATCACTTGATTTTTGGAGTGTTTCCATTTCTATGTCCTCAGTTTCACTGATTTTTTTTTGTAACGTTGAATTGCTTTTAATCTCATCTAGTGTATTTTTTTTAAAATTTTAGATGTTATATTTACAAATCTACAGTTTGATTTGGATCTTTTTTATATCTTCCATTTCTTTCTGCATCAAGTTCCTGTTTTTCTCTACCTTTTTGGACATAGGTAGTATATTTACAATAACTGTGTAATGTCTCTGTATGCCAGTTCACTCATCCATTTCCTTTCTGGTTGCTTCTAGTGATTGATTTCTCTCCTGCTTTTTTGCATGCCTGATAGTATTTGCTTGGATGCTGGACATTGTTAATTTTGTGTCTTGTGGTATTGGATTTTGTTGTAGTCATTTAAATATAACTGGGTTTTATTCTGGGAAATAATTAGTATATCAGTATAATCCCTTTGAGACTTGCTTCTGAGCTTAGTAGATCAGTCTCTCCTTAAGGTTTAATTTCACCCCTTTATAAACACAATAAATTTATGAAGACTCTGACCAGTGTTCCATGCAATGGTAGGTTTTTCACTTTAGATGGTAGCATAGCAACTATTCCCAATCCCATATAAGCTTTGGAAATTGTTCTGTGCAATACTTTTCTTAGTTTCTCCCTTTGGTCTTGGGTAGTTTCCTTACACACTTGTGAAAATCAGTAGGCAGACAAAAACTTGAGTTGACACCTATGCAGATATGTGGACTTCTCTTTCTGTGCAACTTTCTCCTCTCCATGATTCTGCTCTGTAAATTCAAGCTGCCTTGATTTCCCTGAACTCCAAACTTTGTTTCTTCAGTTTAATCCATTGGGCTCTGATGGGTTCCCACTTCATGCCTTGTGATCTGGAAATTCTTAGCTGGTAAGCCAGGGCGATAACAGAGCTCACCTTGTTTTGGCTCTTCTTTTGGAGAACAGTCTCCTGCACTCCTTGTTGTCCAATGTCTGAACACTGTTGTTTTCTATATTTTGTGCAATTATATAGTTGTTAAAAGTGAGAAGTTAATCCTGACCCCATTACTCTATCATGAATAGATGTGAAAGCCCAAGTGATAGCTTTCACATTATTTAAGTTTAGGAAAAAGCTGGTTCATAGTATACAGATTTGCTAAAATATTATAGAATTTCTGTAGTAGAATAAATATGTCCACAGATATAGAGACACTTTTTAAAAATAACTAAAGTAAACTTCTTCCAGAAAAGAAGCAATCCAACCTAGTGTAATTCTAGGAAAAAAATATTTCCACAAAGTTCAAGGATCAATTAAAATTAGGCTTAATGAATATAAGAAATAATCTGGGTAATGATAAAAGTGCATTTGTCAACTAAGAAACAATTTAAAGATCTACTGATATAAAAGAAATTTTGTACACTATCTTAGTCTTCAAAAAACTGTAATGTGTAACAACTGGCTCATTTTTACACCAATGTACTAAATTATTTATTAAATTGAGTCAAGAAATTATTCTCTAAAACAACCTTACCCAGGTACCCGGTCAAATCTCTATATGTACATATATATGTATATATATATATTTTTTTTTTTTTCAACAAACTTAAATTTCTATGTTTATTTTTTCATAAATTGTAAGAGCTTAGTTTGGTCACTAGCTATTTTAAATGTCACTTATTGACGAATGTATTAACACTACACATATGAAAAGATTATTTTTTGCAGAAATAGGTGTCATGTTTTAGGGAAGTGTCTACCAACACCTTATTCCTCACCGAGGAGATGTCTAAACATACAGTAAGACTTACATGTAATCAATGAGATAAGCCAAATATTAGCCATTTGGATAAAAACTATAATGTGGAGTATGTTATCACAAAAGTAACTCAGGTGAAATGAACAATAGCCATTTGGATTAAAACTAATATATAAAACACATTATCAGAAAAGCATCTAAATTTTCTGAAGGAATATTCAAGTTTCTAACGAAATATGTTACTTTAATATGTTAGGAACAGTCACTGGTATCAGTCCCAATCACTTAGACTAATGAGTATGTGTACAATTCACCTACCCATTCTTACTTTTCATGTCCCTCACCCCACCATGCACAACCAGCATGGCCTTAATATAAATTAGTTAAGTCCTATATAATGTTAATATTGTTAATTTACTAATTTTAGATTGTAGAACAGCTGTTATTTAAATGTTCACTACCTGTCAGAGTTTATACTAAGCATTTTATATCTGTTTCCTGGTTATTCTTTACACAAAACTGAAAATTGGGATTATACTGATTTTAGAAATGAAGCTCTGAACAAGAGGGCTTAACTATTTTTATTGGTTTCTGCCGTAAATGGCAATTTCAGGTTAGAGCCTAGTTTTTTTCCTGCCTTTTTCACTAATCCATGCTGCAGAGAAATATTGTTATTTTAATTGATGCCCTTAACATTTCTGCCTCTTAAGATATTGTAGAGCTACATATGATAATACAGGCCAAAATTTGCCTAACTTGTAAAGTCAGGTGTTTCTTAGGTTTAATATGACCCAGTTACTACGATAATACCCAGGATTACCATAGAAGGCCACATTAAAACAGCATTTGTAATGCTGCATTGTGGTCATTAGATCATTAAACTATTTTTGCCAGATTGAGAAAACTTCACATTAATTTCATTGATTTATATTCTATGCTATTGAAAAATATGAAACAAATTATATTGTTTATTTGATCTCAAAAAGTTTTCATTCTCTGTCAGTATAAGAATGCCACTTAAATATCCCATAATGGTTGCTACTATTTCCTTAAAGATTCAAGCATTAATGTATGATACTTAAATAATTTCTAACGTAGGATTCTTAAGCAGGTCTCCATTAATTCTGTGGGCTTGCATACTTGCAAACATAATTTTGTGTGTATGAAATTTATAGAGTACTTACTATGTGGTAGGCATTGTTAAAAAGTTTTAACATACTGTAAATCTTAAACTACTTAAAGTAACAGAGACAAGTAATTTTAAGAATACATCTGAATCTATTCTCTATCCTCACCCATAAGTATACTGTGTTCAGTGTTAAACTGTACACTTGATAGGATTTCAGCAGTGGGACTTATGTGCTTTGTTCAGTATTGGGACTTCCAAAAAAAAGTCCCAAATTGCTAAAAACTTATGAAACCTAGCTTCAACACAAAATCTAAAGTTCATTTTTATAGAAGGTGGGACTGAAGGGAGGGGTGATTTTCCAGCCAGCCAGCAGCCATGATTGCCATCTTCTCGTTTGATTCTATTATTGGCTGAATATGGATTGATGTACTTGTCTCCACTGTACCACTGTATAATGCATGAACACGATTACTGGGGTAATTTAGAAACAGGATGCCTTTAATCTTCTGCTCAGATCAATCAATTACAATACATAGGTTATAGAATGCCCTATGATCTTACACTGAATCCTTAATAGAACTAATCTTAGAGCTAAATGAACTTGGAAAAAATGTGAAGCCCACAGTGATTGCTCATATGAACACAGACAATGGAACTTTAACCATCATATTGTGTAATTACCCAGAACCAATGAACAGAGACCACACTGAAGGTGGTAGGGAAA
>NW_006791676.1:539013-541374 GCF_000442215.2 Lipotes vexillifer
GGTGGGAGGGAAAGAAAGAATACTTTGGGGAACAAAAAGTCGCTTTTCCTTTTAAAGAAGCCACTTTTCCTCCCTTAAGGTGGAATTTCAAGGGTTTCCAGACTCAATAATCTGTGAAAGTTTGTATCAGACTCATAACTAGAGACATTATGCACTGTTACCTTCTGCATGCCAATACATCTTGTCATATGACAGATAAATGTGTTTCCAATGTGTGCATTTGGAAATGCCCGTTGCTCTTTAAAGCAATATTCATTCACTGAATTTACATGTGATTTGAAAAAAAAATTTGCCATACAACCTTTCCATAGCTTAGTGTTGTGTTATTATGCCTTTATAGTGTACATGAAACCTTAATTACAATGCACACAACGTGTGGTTTGTTCATTTTTTCTGGAGTCCTTGATGCATTTTGGGAGGAATACATTTGAGCTTGGGTCCAGCTGAGAAGCTAGTAGAAAAAGAAGGTATTTTAGAAATGGGATGCAAGTAGCGTTCTGTGTTTCTGCGGACATCCAGTGAAGACAAGTAGTCTATGTGAACATATCAGGGACACTTGCCTGAGTTTGCAGTTCTATTGTCTGTGGCTGGATGTAGACAGAGCAGTTGCTAACGGCATAGTGAGAGTCAGCACCATGGATAGCTCCACACGTTTAGTACCTGGGAGACGAACTCTTGTTTCACAAGCCCAGCTGCAGTCAGCAAACAGAAAGATCTACTTTTACTGAAAACGGGGAGAAAATAAAGCCGTACATTGGAGGAGCGTGCCTTTTTATATTCCGAGAGAGGGAACTTCACGGATTCAGGAAAGCTCAAGCTACCATAAGAGCCTAAGGGTTGTCATAGATTTCTTCTGTTTAAGTAAATCTAATCGGAAAATTCAACATTCCCAGGCAATGTTCCTGATTTATTTTCATTTTTCTGATAGGAAAGGTTGAGAATTGCTTAGGTTCTTGTTTTTTCTTTTCTTTTCTTTTCTTTTTTCCCCTTGGCTTGTGTTTTCTGGAGCATAAATAAAAGTTATGTTTATTTCCTTGTTATTTATTACAATCCACATGACTCACCGTCTTAATTTAACCCTCCTTCGTAGCCCTTTGCAGTTCCATTCTCATTTTTTTCACTTCAGACTTCGAGGTTGTAACTGAAAAATTTTGAACCCCAGTTACTCAAGGCACAGGCAAAGCAGGATAATGGGCTGCGAGAACACCCAAAACTCCATCATGCAACTAGGTGTTTTGATAGGACCCTTATCGCCAGCAGAAACAAGAGATTTGTCCGTGTTCTAGTTCTGTAGGTTGTAGCGGTGGCAAATTCCATTTAGAGAAAGGGGCGTGTAAAGGGCTGACTACTTGGTTAAGGGAGGAGATGACATAAATGAAGGGAAAGAAGCATGAAAAACTAGAGAAACAACTTAGAAAACACCCTCCCCTGGCATGGCTTGTCACATGATTTCCTAAGTCTCCAGGACTATTTGGGCAGAAGTGTTACGTATACCATGAGATTGCCGTGTTGGCAGGCTCTGAGAAGCAAGCGCAGAGAGGACTATTCTCTCCCTTGAACCCTTCCCTATCATATACGAGGTGATTTCTTAGAAACGGTAGAAGAAAGCAGAATGGTGTCCCTAGTGTGTTCAGGAGATGAGTGGCATGGGAGGTCACACCAAGGCTGGTAACTCTTAGCCCCACCCACCTTTTGTTCCTGCCCCCTCTTGCCCAGCCTCGCCCATTTCAAACTCCTTCCTTGTTTTGTACCAGTTGCTTACACAGTCTTTGGCTGCCTTATCTTTCTCGCAACCTTCAGCGCGGAGAGATCTCATCACCCCCAACCTTGCAACTCCTCAGGGGTTCAAGCAGTGAAACCGGGCATGCTCAGCGCGGCGCCAGCAGCCTCCGGTCTTTGGGAGGCGCGGCTCAGCGTCTGGCTGGGACAGAGTGCCAATTGATCCCAGGCTTCAGCACCCATCTCCGCTGAGCCCAGGCTTCCGAACTGCGCCCTGAGGCGAAACCTGCACCCTTCAGTGGTTCATCTTCAATCTTCAACCTCCTGAGCCACCAGGGCTTTGAAATAGTCTTCACTGAGGGACCGTTTTCCCACCTGTCTTTTCTTTGCAGCTAAGGGTGTTTTAGCTACCGCGGCGTGAGGAGCTCAGGAATGGGGCCCTGGAGCTGGTGGCCATGGAGATCACCTTCCCAGAGTAGCTGTTTGTCACTGAGTTTTGGAGATTTCTTGGCTGGCTTCCGCTAAAGCACGCTTGAGTAATCCGAGCTGTGGCGGCGCCCAAGCTCCCGGGATAAAGGCACCGCGCGCGCGCGCGCGCGCGCGCGTGTGTGTGTGTGTGTGTGTGTGTGTGTGTGTGTGTGT
>NW_006791676.1:541613-570956 GCF_000442215.2 Lipotes vexillifer
CCCGCCCCCCGCCCCCCACCGCTCCCTCCCTCCTTCCGTCCCCTGCCAGCTCCCCTCACCCCGCCTCCTTCCCGCTCCCCACCCCCAAAGCCTCTCCGCCGCGGCAGTCCGGTGCGAGGCCCCCTCCGGAAGGTGAGGGGAATGGATTGGACTCCGGTGGGGAAAGCGGGTGTCTAGAAGTGGTGCTAATGGGAAGAGATTTCTGGTTTCAAAAGAGGATGCTCTGCCACAAAGAGCGGCTCGCGCGCTGGCCTGGGCTCTAGCCGAGGAGAGATCCCGGGAGAACTCCGGAGCTCGCGGGGAGCGCTCCTCGGAAGACCGGGGTCAACATGCCTGTTCGCAGGGGGCATGTGGCACCACAAAACACATTTTTGGGGACAATCATACGGAAATTTGAAGGGCAAAGTAAGTTCATTTGTTCTCTTCTCTCTCCCTCGCTTTCTGCTTTGATAGTGCACTTGGCGTCCGCCGCTTCCAAGCTGAGGAGACGGCAACTCCGGGGCTCTGTCAAGTTCAGAGGCTGTGAAACCGAGTCAGGAGGTTCGAATGGCAGCTCGAGTGTTCTGCCTGTGATATTAATTTTGATTTACATTTTAGATTATGGTCTCCATTATAGGAGGCAATTTGATCCTCTTCTCCCACTGCTCCATTATCTGCCTTTTGCTACTTAATGCCCTACTCTTCTACTATCTTAGAGGGAACGAACTAGTGTAACATGGGTTTATATTTTGTGGCCGTTTTATTGTAGACTTTCAGAAAGTCAGGAGCAGGGCAGAGCATATTATTGGAACAAGAGAGTGTTAATGGTAGCAGCGATGTAAATGGCTATGCAAACTGTATTTTATTACCTTGGTTAAATTGCAAGGCTGTGGTATGACAGGGATGCTTGCTTTTGCTAGTTTATAGAAGCTAAACTTTGCATTGAATCAATGCAAATCCCAAGCTGGATAATTTGGGAAAAGTAATATCTGATCCGTGTTGATTCCCAAGGCAAACAGTTCATTATTTAAAGAATATTTTTGTCCCTTCATTATCCCCTTAAATTTCCACTAGAAATTTAAAAATTGAAGTGTAATAAGTAAATCACACAAAGACTGAATGCAGAGAAATGTAATATTCTCATATGCACTAATTATGAGGAATAAATGTTATATAAATACATTAATTTTAGATCCTATACTTGTTCATTTATATTTGACATTTTCTTAAAACTACATTAACACACATTTATTTTTGTGCATTATGCAGTTATTTTGGCACTGCATTTAGTGATGGGAGGATATAGTACTTTGTGTTCAAAATAAACTGTGTATCCTGTTTCATATTTTATTTGGGAATAGTAAATATAATTTGTGATCAGAATTACTAAGCCCTTTGTACTAAAATCCCTACTACCATACAAAAATGCAGGGTCCCCCAAAGTAAATGTGAAAATGTGATAACATGATTTTTACTGTGTGTGTGTGTGTGTAAATATTTTTGTCTTCTGGATAATATATATTATGAAAAGGTGAACCTTTGAATTATTAAACTACTAATGTGAAATTATTTTATTGCTAATAGTTTCAGGTTTTTTTTTTTTTTTTTTTAACATGATGTGTGTAGTATGCCTTAGAGAGATAGAGAAAAGCCAAATCCAGGAATAATAACTACTTTAAGAAAGTTGTACTCTAAGGGCCAAGGTTGAAATGAGGAACCTGACAGCTACAGGATACTTCACTGTTTTGGCATCGAAAATACCTTACAATTAAATGGCATTCTGGAACTATCAGTGGGCCAGCTACTTATCTGTGTGTGCATTAGCACCCTTGAGAGTTACAGGGCTTGAGAACTAGACTATTTGGGAAATGATATTCTCAAAATTTGAAGAAAAGCTTCTTAATACTTTTTGTTAAAACTACTTAGGACCATTAATTTCTTATTTAGAGTTTTTTTTTCCTTTTAAAGTCTGGGCAGTTAGCAATTTGGGGAGCACCTGCATTTCAGATCTCCTATTATGCAACAAATTGTTCCAGTGTTTATGAGAATCTTGAGGAGGCTTTTTAAAAGATGCCTTACTATCTTTTTATTACAGATAAAAAATTTATCATTGCAAATGCCAGAGTGCAGAACTGTGCCATCATCTACTGCAACGATGGGTTCTGCGAGATGACTGGTTTCTCCAGGCCAGATGTCATGCAAAAGCCATGCACCTGCGACTTCCTCCATGGGCCCGAGACCAAGAGGCATGATATTGCCCAAATTGCCCAGGCGTTGCTGGGGTCAGAGGAGAGGAAAGTGGAGGTCACCTACTATCACAAAAATGGTAAAGTTTATCCATTTAGGATTCCTTATGTTTTATTCCATTAAAATGAAATTTTGACAGTTGATTACTGAAAGTTCATAGTCAGAGAAGCCCCTAATATTCAATTGGAGATACATGATTTGCTTGTAGTGTTGCAGGATTCAAGAAATGTGGAGACTCTCATTAGTGGTCTAGTAGGGACAATTTCTTTTTTGCATAAGGGTACTCTGTACTCTTCAAAAGTCCAGTAACTTAATGTCACTGAGGACAAAATGCCACAAATCAATCTTACAGTCTTCCCTAAGGAATAACTTAAAAGCCAGTAATTTCCTGGTTGTGTTGATGCGCATTTAGTAGGAGAGAAATAAGATTTTATTTGCTTGAACTTGAAAATATTTCACAAAGTCTTGTAGAAAAATGTATATCTGGAACTAAGACTGTTACTGTTATAGATGTTTCTTGACTCTTCAGCTTTATTTGGTAGGCAACGCCTCTTGTTTCTTTTGATCCTTTTTATATAAGATTAAGGATGATATATAGGAACTTATAAAATTGGTCTAGTAAACCTATGTATATTCAAATAATGAAACCTGTTCATGTATTCAAGATTTGTCCTAAAGTAAGAAATGGAGAAAAGGAACTATGATAGGTAGAATTATTAGTATTCATTTTTATAGCTGCAGCAAAACTGGCATCTGAAACTTAAGGTCATACCTCAACTTCAAGGGCACTCCTCCTTCTTTTAGGCTTGCTATGGGAGCATAAGCATGTTAGACCTGTAATAGTTCTCAAAGAAATGGGCATGCATTCATTATATACATAATATATGTATATTAACTCACATGTACAAATATTCAGATATACCCATTTTAAAGTATATACATTCTCAAATGTGAATGCTTCATGATATCTGACAATTTAGAGCTTAGAGATAAATCAATTAAAAATGCATGTTATCGTTTGTTTTGTTGATATTGCCTTATCATTTTTTAAATTCCATTGATAGAAATCAGTGAGGCAGAGGGGTATCTGGTCAGATTTTTAGGTAACTCTTAAGATTTATAAACAAGTAAATGAGTGATGTGTTATAGCTTATATCATATAATGACTCATCATTTGGTAACATAAATTCTAACAGGGAAAAGGTTTAGCTCTTCCTCTTATTTTCTTATAATTAAATATTTCATGATAGAAAATGTACAACTCTTAATTACTGGATTTTCCTTACATCATCTTAAGTGGGTATGAATAACAAAGTGTGACTGGAACAGGTTTGTATAACTTTGGATTAATCTGGAATGAAATCAGTTATATCATTACCAATCAAAATAGAGATAGGGTTTAAAGTTCTCATTTTCCCCCTACTTTTCAATCAGTAGGGTTGGCATACTAGAAATAGCTTAATTGCTCTGTTGTCTTGAAAGCATTTCTTGGACAGAGGCTCTCACTACTCAAATGCAGTTCATCTTTTTTGTGTGTGTATCTGATGCCAACAGTTGAATGTCTGACATTTTTTCCCATATGAGTATCTATCACGATGTCCCATAGTCTGTATTGTGGTTACTGTAGGGTGTGTTGGTCCTGATGTTTTCTGGTACATTTAAGAATTTTTTCAACTTGTAGAATTTAAGTATAAGATGAATCTGGACTGTATGGATCACTTAGATACTAACTATATTTTTCAGACCATATTTTCAGACAGAAAAGAGTGTTATTTATTAAACTGCAAGTAAAATGGTGATGTTTGGAAGCCTAGTTTAACTTGTACAATGTGACTGTGTAAAATGATCTCAAAACACCTTTAAAAACTGATTTAATGTGGAGTCACAAACATGGATATAAAAATTTCTACAGTAAAAGTGCTGGTACATTGACTAATGCACATCATACCATCAGTGATTTGCTTGGTTAATATGAATTAAAACCTCCTTGTTTTAGACAAGGAATCTTTATTTGGAAGCTTGTTTAGGTGTATAAATATCAACCTTTGGTGATAATTTTGATCCTGTTGCCTTCACTTTCAGTTGTGACTCAATCTACAAGGGCTTGAGTATCCTCAGAGTCAATGACAAATGCTGCCTATTTTGCTTTTATTGATATGGGGAACATGAGGTGAGGGGCCAACTTTTTCTTTTTTTTCCGAAGAAAAATATTAATTTGAATGACCTTTGTAGACTGAGAAGACACAGTTAGACTTACTTGCTCTGAATGTAATAAACTTGTGTTTTTGCTACTAGTTCAGATACCTTGAATAGAATCTTCTGAGTGTATTAGTTTTATTCACATGGCAACTGCAAAATCAGTCAGAGCTTGTGAAGTTCAAATGCTTTGAAAGTCTTCCCTGCCAGCCACTCTACATTTATAAAAGCAGGAAAGGACAAGATCACCAACATTTTCATTGGTTTGTTTCCCAAAGTTCCCTTAATCCTTTATAATTGAGGTCATTTACTTTTGAGAGGTTCTTGGTTTTGTAAGTATATGCAGTAAATGCTTCCTTTATTTATGCTTTGTTTAGCATTTCATTGTAATACGAATCGTGATGCATAAGCACAATGAACAAATTAACAAAAAGTTGAGATATACTGTTTCCACTTTTTCCATTCACTCCCACTGGAGTAACAAAAATATGCCCATGGCATTATTTCTGAAAGCTTGTTATCCAAAGTGACCCAGAGGCTTTATAAGCAGTTTAAACTTTTGATCTATGCAAGGAGTTCACATTGACGTGGTGTATGGTGAGATGCATGATCACCACTGTGAAGCAATGCTTCCTACAATATTCCTTTATGTGATTTTACCGGGTACAGTTGGGCTTGCTGTTTACCAGAATATCAGTTTTTTAAAACCTAGTTATTTGCAGTAGGAATATTTGACAGCCCTTCCTTTGAGGATTCTATTTTACAGCTTAAGTCATTATTGCATAAATCATTCTTGGCAGCTGTGAAATATTGCTTGAGGTGATAAAGCTGTAAATCTTTTGACATAAAACTCTAATTATACAAAACTATAATTACGCTGAAGCTTATATAAGGATGGGCATGTATTTTAATAGCATAATACGTGTACTTTAAAAACACCTTTTAAGCAATAGTGATTGAGAAATAGCAAACTTCAGCTATTAACTAGCTCATAGTTTGGAGATGTTGTTAATAGTAAGGTAACAGAAGAACAATTTAGTTGGTCATCCTTTAATTTATTGCTCATCTGGTTTGGGGTGTGTCATGGAACAGAGCTAGCTAGTTGAAGTTCCATCACATCTAGATATGTGATTTTTATCTTAAATTATCAAGCCACTCTAAACATTTGGAAAAATCAAAGTAAATTTCTCCAAGAGAAATAAAGGTCTTAACTCAGTAGGAAAACAGGACTTAAAATGCATTATTTTTAGAGGTCAGAGTGTTTCTGTATTTTTGCCACTATGCTTTCAGACATAGTGCAATGGCAACTTTTTTTTTTTTTTTTTTTTTTTTTTTAGCAAATCAGAAATGTCCCTATCTTTGTGTTGCTTTTAAAGAACTAAAGGATGAGAAGGGGCTGAGGGAAGTCCTTTTCTGATCCAGTCAGAGACCAGATCCAGACAGGGCACCAGTCATGCTGGGACCAGTACAAAGTTCCAGAGGTATTGTTTGATTCAGCTCAACTCAAAAGAGGTTTTGGTTTGGTAAGATTGAGTCTGCCATCTCTAAAAATTATGAGAAAAGGCCTTATAGAAGAAAATGCTGTGTTGTTAGGAGTAAAGGTGAAGATGCATACCGAGTGCCACCTCTCTCTCAGGTAAGGTCTTAGGCACTAGAGAAACAGTAGGAGGAGATGCAAAGGAGTATCCAACCTTATCTCTGCTTTCAGGATGTTTGAATCATAGAGTGACTAATGTGCATTTCCATCTTCTAAACCCCAAGATGTTTTCTTGAAATTATTTTTAAAGAAAAACACTATATAGACTATGAATTGAAGAAGCTTTTATATAAATGGAGACCAGAATTTAGGGTTAATTACCACTCTTCCTCTGTTCCCCAAATCTAAAATAAACTTGTCCATGTGTATTTCCTCTCACCTTTTGTCACTATACATAATACAAACTTATTAAAGAAGCAGTGTAGGGCTTCCCTGGTGGCGCAGTGGTTGAGAGTCCGCTTGCTGATGCAGGGGACACGGGTTCGTGCCCCGGTCCGGGAAGATCCCATGTGCTGCGGAGCGGCTGGGCCCGTGGGCGATGGCCGCTGAGCCTGCGCATCCGGAGCCTGTGCTCCGCAACGGGAGAGGCCACGACAGTGAGAAGCCCGCGTACTGCAAAAAAAACAAAAAAACAAAAGAAGCAGTGTAGTTTAGTTAAAATTTTAATAGCTCCAAAATAAATTTTATAATAGTTTTATATGTTATATGGCATGCAAATATTCAGCCCTCTTAATTCCTGAATTGTGTAAGTAGAGATGGTAGTCTTTAGAGAAAACTAGAACTATATTTTGTGTGCATGTAATTCAAGCAACAAGAAAGTTTTCCAGGGAGGATCTTGCCTAGAATGTGTTTTGGTGTTCATTTAAACTTTCAGTTTATACATTTTCATGCTCCGTCCAGTAGTATATAGTAACAACAGTAACAAAAACTACATTTTCTTTTACATAACTAAACTTCATAACATTTCATGGACTCTAGTTATTGTATAGAATTTAGATTTGATCAATTGTATGTGTTGATAAAGTAAGAATTCTCAAGAAAATTTTATTTCAGTATTGTCCCAAGTGAAAACAAAATGTCCTAAAACGGTGGGTGGGCTCTGTTCATCAGCCCTTTTCCCCACCACCAGCACCATACCTCTAAACAGGTGTGGTGCTGGAAAGAAGCTGTCTTGTCTGCCAGCTTGTGGAATAACTACTCAGTTACTTTCTCACCCAAGGGGCTTGAGAACAGGGTCAGCTTAGGGCTATAGGCATAGGCTAGACTTAGTGGGAGGAACCGACTTCTCTGGCTTCTACTGGCTTCCAATGTTGTTTTTATTTTTATTTTTTGGCTATAAATAGTCACTAAATCAATTACTGGTGGTCAGCGGTAGAGAGAGTCCTAGGATAATTGATTCGCAGGGAAGTAGCAGTTGGAGTATAAAATGTTAAGACATCAACCTTCATCTGGCCATCTAATCGAGAAACCTCAGGGTCATTTTCTGTTGTTTGCTCTCTGTTCTCCCTAAACCCAGTTGGTCACCAATTCCTTTCAATATTTACATCTGAAATATCTCCTAATGCCAACCCCACGTTTCCATCATTGCCAAGTGCTCTGTTGAAGGCCTCTTCATCCTTCTTCTGGAGGATTGAGGACTGAAGCTTCCCTCCCTTTACAGTTCATTCTCTACAATACCATCAGAGAGCTATTTCTGAAATAAAAATCACATACCACTGATGACTCATCAGAGCCAAAAGTCATTGTAAATGAATTGCATGTACTAAATAATGAGTACAACAATCCCATAAGATATATGCTCTTATTATTATTATTATTATTTTATGAGGAGAACCTTGCACCTGAGAGAGATGAACTCGCCAAATCACACTTAAGTGGTGATGCCCAAGCCCTTAAAAACTTTTCCATATTTTCTGCTCAAAGTACTTAGGTCATGCCTTGGCTTAAAAAGCTATCTTAACTCCCTAAAACTCTCACTGATAAAGTTCTGGACTCTTTAGTATGATACTTGGTGCCTTCAGAGTGGAATTCACTTGGGTTTTTAAATAGGATGTGTTTAGAGGAACTAGCTGGACCCCCAGCTCTGACAGTAAGTAGGTGAACTTGATCAAGTTTACCTTCTTGGTGCCTCAGTTTCCTTTTCTGATATATATTTGGAGAATAACATCTACTTTGTTAGGCTGATTGAATGTTTTATATAGAACAAAGTACATAACATTATTTATAGCATGGTTTCTTGCCCATAATATGTGTTTGATAAATATCAGTTAGTTGAATATCTTGCAACTCCATTTCTCCTACAAATCTTATGTTCCCATAATGCTGGACTGCTCAGAGTTTCTTAAAGAAGCCATGCGCTTATATTTCACCAAGGCTTTGTTCACCCTTCAGAAGTCTTCCTTTACCTATGATAAACACCGCAGAGTCTCTGTGATGGGATTGCATTTCCCTCAGCTTCTTACCCTAAAGAAAGCACTATCATCCTTCCAAAGACAGATCAAAACAAATCTCTGTGATGTTCTTCCTGATGCCCCCACTGCCTGTTCCTGAACATTGACATTCCTCTGTATCTCTACAACCCTTGGTTCTCGACTCCAGGGTAGCACCCCTGGGACGTGCTACATGTCATTATATATTATTGTAGTTAATTTTGAGCTCATTCAAAGAAAATACCAAGTCTTACTAATTTCTATATCCAGAATGTATGGAAGACTACCTGGTATGAACTACGTGCTCAATTAGCATTCACACAAAGAACACAGAGAAGACAAGAAATGGAACCATAGAGCTGGGGAAACAAGAAACAGATTAACATCAGGAGATGTGCAAAGTGTGTTATAGGGAAAGTGTGATGTTTTGATTTTTCTTATTTTCTTATTTTTTTAACATCTTTATTGGAGTATAATTGCTTTACAACGGTGTGTTAGTTTCTGCTGTATAACAAAGTGAATCAGCTATACGTATACATATATCCCCATATCCCCTCCTTCTTGTGTCTGCCTCCCACACTCCCTATCTCACCCCTCTAGGTGGTCACAAAGCACCGAACTGATCTCCCTGTGCTACGCAGCTGCTTCCCACTAGCTATCTATTTTACATTTGGTAGTGTATATATGTCCATGCCACTCTCTCACTTCGTCCCAGCTTACTCTTCCCCCTCCCCGTGTCCTCAAGTCCATTCCATTGGACTACGTCTGCGTCTTCATTCCTGTCCTGCCCCTAGGTTCTTCGGAACCCTTTTTTTTTTTTTTTTTAGATTCCATATATATGTGTTAGCATACGGTATTTGTTTTTCTCTTTCTGACTTACTTCACTCTGTCTGACAGACTCTAGGTCCATCCACCTCACTACAAAAAACTCAATTACGTTTCTTTTTATGGCTGAGTAATATTCCATTGTATATATGTGCCACATCTTCTTTACCCATTCATCTGTCGATGGACACTTAGGTTGCTTCCATGTCCTGACTACTGTAAATAATGCTGCAGTGAACATTGTGGTACATGACTCTTTTTGAATTATGGTTTTCTCAGGGTATATGCCCAGGAGTGGGATTGCTGGGTCGTATGTTAGTTCTATTTTTAGTTTTTAAGGAACCTCTATACTGTTCTCCATGGTGGCTGTATCAGTTTACATTCCCACCAACAGTGCAAGAGGGTTCCCTTTTCTCCACACCCTCTCCAGCATTTATTATTTGTAGATTTTTTGATGATGGCCATTCTGACTGGCGTGATGTGATACCTCATTGTAGTTTTGATTTGCATTTCTCTAATGATTAGTGATGTTGAGCATCCTTTCTTGTGATTGCTGCTAATATGTATATCTTCTTTGGAGAAATGTCTATTTAGGTCTTCTGCCCATTTTTGGATTAGGTTGTTTGTTTTTTTGATATTGAGCTGCATAAGCTGCTTATATATTTTGGAGATTAATCCTTTGTCAGTTGCTTCATTTGCAATATTTTCTCCCATTTTGAGGGTTGTCTTTTCGTCTTGTTTATGGTTTCCTTTGCTGTGCAAAAGCTTTGAAGTTTCATTGGGTCCCATTTGTTTATTTTTGTTTTTATTTCCATTTCTCTAGGAGGTGGGTCAAAAAGGATCTTGCTGTGATTTATGTCATACAGTGTTCTGCCTATGTTTTCCTCTAAGAGTTTTATAGTGTCTGGCCTTACATTTAGGTCTTTAACCCATTTGGAGTTTATTTTTGTGTATGGTGTTAGGGAGTGTTCTGATTTCATTCTTTTACATGTAGCTGTCCAGTTTTCCCAGCACCACTTATTGAAGAGGCTGTCTTTTCTCCATTGTATATTCTTGCCTCCTCTATCAAAGATAAGGTGACCATAGGTGCGTGGGTTTATCTCTGGGCTTTCTATCCTGTTCCATTGATCTATCTTCCTGTTTTTGTGCCAGTACCATACTGTTTTGATTACTGTAGTTTGTAGTATAGTCTGAAGTCAGGGAGCCTGATTCCTCCAGATCCGTTTTTCTTTGTCAAGATTGCTTTGGCTATTCAGGATCTTTTGTGTTTCCATACAAATTGTGCAGTCTTTTGTTCTAGTTCTGGGAAAAATGCCATTGGTAGTTTGATAGGGATTGCATTGAATCTGTATATTGCTTTGGTAGTATAGCATTTTCACTATGTTAATTCTTCCAGTCCAAGAACATGGTATATCTCTCCATCTATTTGTATCGTCTTTAATTTCTTTCATCAGTGTCTTATAGTTTTCTGCATACAGGTCTTTTGTCTCCTTAGGTAGGGTTATTCCTAGGTATTTTATTCTTTATGTTGCAACAGTAAATGGGAGTTTCCTTAATTTCTCTTTCAGATTTTTCATCATTAGTGTATAGGAATGCAAGAGATTTCTGTGCATTAATTTTGTATCCTGCTATTCTACCACATTCATTGATTACCTCTAGTAGTTTTCTGGTGGCATCTTTAGGATTCTCTATGTATAGTATCATGTCATCTGCAAACAGTGACTGTTTTACTTCTTTTCCAGTTTGGATTCCTTTTATTTCTTTTTCTTCTCTGATTGCTGTGGCTAAAATTTCCAAAACTATGTTGAATAATAGTGGTGAGAGTGGGACACCTTGCCTTGTTCCTGATCTTAGAGGAAATGGTTTCAGTTTTTCACCATTGAGAATGATGTTGGCTGTGGGTTTGTCATGTATGGCCTTTATTATGTTGAGGTATGTTCCCTCTATGCCTACTTTCTGGAGAGTTTTTATCATAAATGGGTATTGAATTTTGTTGAAAGCTTTTTCTGCATCTATTGAGATTATCATATGGTTTTTATCCCTCTTTGTTATTATGGTGTACCACATTGTTTGATTTGCGTATATTGAAGAATCTTTGCATTCCTGGGATAAACCCCACTTGATCATGGTGTATGATCCTTTTAATGTGCTGTTGGATTCTGTTTGCTAGTATTTTGTTGAGGATTTTTGCATCTATGTTCATCAGTGATATTGGCCTGTTGTTCTTAGAAACAATTTTCACTTTAATTGTATTAACTGACCTATTTCTTTGCTTAATAAACTAAGGTGTTAAGTAATCTTCATAACCTATAACTATACAGATAACTAGAAATATATTTAATAAAGAGAAGAGCTGGTAACTAGGAATTATAACTAGGAACCAATTATTTGGTGTTCACTTGCCACCAGATCAAAATGTTGCTCACTAGTGTCTCCAGTAATCTCTGTAATAGCCAGACACAAAGTTCTCTTGTGACTTGAATTCATTGCTGTGTTTGACACAGTTACCCCACTGACTATACAAGTTACGTAGTATTGGCATTTTATATCTAGTAGACCATCTCATCCCTTTCTGTTTCCCTCGAGAATTCTTAATTGGTAGTGAAGCTTGATCTCAGGGTCACTCAATAATGAGTGTTAAATCTACAATGATAAAGTTAGCTTATTAAAAACAATACAAATAATAATTATTATTATTGTCAAATGAACGTTTTCTCTCTCTTTACTGTGCTGTCTACATTTAGCAAAATTGTAGAACTACCAAGAAGCAATGGAATCAGGCAGTAGTAAGGCATTAATCACCATAGTGAGGAAATTTGTCCTATTAACTGAACAATTAAGAAGGTCAAATTACCACTTGTCACAGATGCGTTACAAGAAAACCGAGCACCAGGCTTCTATCACCATGACTGAACATTTCATATCTTCCTCTTGCTTCTTCAATTTGTATGAAATATCTAATTAAGAAAATCAAAGTACTCTTTCTGTAGACAGTTAAATTGTTGTTGAGGCAGTCCCACACCCTCTGCTCAGTTACGTGGATCTGTGTGTGTACGAGCTCTCCTTTTTGTGGTTTCCACTGTTTTGTGGAGTGTCTCGTGCTACTTTTTACTTCTAAAAAGGGTAAAATAGCCTTAGCTGGTGCTTGGTGGATAAGAATTGGGGAGAAGGACTGAGAGAGGACTGGGGTGTATTTTCGACCTTAGTCCCGCTCAGTTTCTAAAATAACCTCAAACTGGACTGCACTGGTGGGCAGGGCTGTCCGAGCCATGCTGCTTTGGTTCACCTGCTTTTTCCTCCAGGACAACCAGTCAGAAGACATTGTTACAGCAGGTGGAATCTCACCATTGCTGGTTTTGTTGTCTCCATTTTTCCTTCTTTCCTGAGAATCATTAGGAGTGTTTCTATTGTCGTTCACTGTTTTGATAGGACATTAATTCTTGCATGTTGTTTGAAATACCGTTTTGAGAAAAATGTAATAACTGCATGGGTTCATGACAACTTAAAATGACTATCTCTTCTCATACTGACCTCTGTGTTCCAAACACCCTTCTTAATTCTATTCAGTGAAATCTGTTTTAATTACTCAAGATGATGGGCATGATGACAAAAATTGAAGTACAAAATTGGTGGTGGTTTCATAATCAATTTCTCAAAGATCAAGTAAAGAACAAAATCTAGGAAAAACTAAATAAGGTATTTATATGTAAAAAAAAAAAACCTTTTTGTGTTAGAAAAGATCGCCTATTGAAATCACAGCCCTAAGGGCTTTGAATATACTAATTAAGACTGCATTAATTCAGTAAATGCGGGCTTCCCTGGTGGTGCAGTGGTTGAGAGTCCGCCTGCCGATGCAGAGGACACGGGTTCGTGCCCCGGTCTGGGAAGATCCCACATGCCGCGGAGCGGCTGGGCCCGTGAGCTATGCCCGCTGAGCCTGCACGTCCGGAGCCTGTGCCTCGCAACGGGAGAGGCCACAACAGTGAGAGGCCCGCATACCGCAAAAAAAAAAAAAAAAAAATTCAGTAAATGCAACATGCAACATTATATGTTGTGTGACTAATTTTTAAACACGTTCCCATTTACTTCTCTTAGCTAAATTAGTTAAATTTTCTTCCAGTTTTGCTAAAAATTTCCATGTACACCATCCATTTTCTTTAATCGTGTTAATCAGTTAATGTTTAGCTACACATTTATTTAGGTCTTTTATATACATGGTTGTGCACTCTGGGTTTTAATTCTTCTGGTTGTAGTTCATGAACCGTAGTCCCCCACCCAATATAGATCTTTTCCCAAAGAATTAATGTTAATTGAGTTCCAATTCTGTACAGGCTCTTTATATAAATTACTTTATCTGATTTTCATGACAGCTTTGGGAGTAGACATTATCCCACTTTACAGATTAACATGAAGTTCAGAGTAAAGTGCTGATGATCACAGGGCAAAGTGGAGATGAGGTTTAAAATCTAGATTTGTCTATGCTTGCAAACTTTGTTGCCTCCAAATGATACACTTTTTAAACCTTACTATACCCCATCCTATATGTCCTGATTCTAGTTATTAATCATAAATTCTTATTGATTGTTTGAGGTGTGAATCTGATTAATTTAATTTGCACCAAAGGGTGAATGAATGAAGCAAGCTTTATCCTAGGTATTTTGTCTTTTAAACAGGACGATCATTCAAAATGAATCTCTGTTTGGCAGGATGTTTGATTTCAGTAGGTTGATGATAGCTGGTGTGTGCCTGTAATGTTTGCATTATTATTAATGGCACTCTTTTTTACTCTTAAATATGTCTCTGTTTTGGACTGTCAGCTTAGGCTTGGGGGACATTTTTACTTAAGGCCCCCTCAGCTACTATGTATCTATTTCCTTATCCAGGAAATCCAGAAGAAAATGCATGGGGTAGTGTGATTCAAGAGCAGAAGCCCTAATGTATTCTTATCCTCTCTCCTTCCTACAACAAGATTTTATTTCCTGGCAAAATTATGTGATTTAACAAAATTCACCAAAATTCACCGAAGTATTTAAAAGGGAAATCTAATTTACCGGTATGAAGAGGGTTTGGTTTATTTAAAACATATCCAACTTTTTTCATCTTGGGCCAAATGTCAGACTCAGTTCGTGCTACACACCCTACGACCTTGTGCCTTCTAGCTCCTCCCAGAGCCTGCCATTCTCTCCTTTACATGATCTCTAAATTTCTCAGGCAACCTTGTCCACAGTTCCTAACATTTTTTCCCCTTGTCTCTACAAGAACACCTATGAAATTTTCTTGTAATAATTTGTTTCTATGTCTGTCTCTTCCACTCGAAGTTAAACTCTCTGAAGGGACTTATCAACGCACTTATTTTGAAAAGGGAGGAAATGGAAGGAGAGCAAAAAATTAATTTAAAAGAACCCAGGAATACACCTGTTGATTGATGAAAATGTCAGGTAGCACATTCTAGAGAAATCTCACTCATTCAACATCCTGTGCTTAGATATATGGGTGTTGTAAAAATTAACAACTTATGTTGTTTATTAGTTGAGTAATTTAACTTGCTGCTATGTGGCTTGTATCTTATGAAGCAATTTGTTCTAGTACTCAATAACCTGTAGCTTTTTCTAAAAAGACATAACAACTAATCAACCTTCTTCAGTTCACCTAGAAGGAGAGAGGTGAATGGTTAGGACAGTCCATATAGATCCTTAATGTCTACACAGTCAGCTGATTCTGGTGGGGCAACCACAGGTCAATAAAAGGGAGAATATGTCTACATGTTCTTATAATAATGTATGCAAATTTGCAAGCCATCCTAGCTGTCCCTGGATCTTCTTAGTTGAATACACGTGATCAAATACTCATAAAACCTTGCAATTATTCTGATGTCTTTTTCTGCTGTGTTTCTCCACACACTGAATACAGTCTCGAACTTCCATGTGTCTCCAAACACATTTAATTCTTTTGCCCCAACTCTGAGTCATGGATTGAGCTTGTAAGGCCTGTATGGTATCAGCAGACACATCCTGATACAGGATTTCACCACCTCAGCAAGGACTTCATGTCTACTCTCTCTCAATGTGGTGTAAGTCGACTGTCAAAAAATTAGAAAATAAGAGAATAGATAGAAAACAAAACACCTATAATCTTGAACCTAAGAGATAGCCACTGTTAAAATGATGGCATGTATTGTCTATAAATTTTTCTACCAAAGACACATACACTCACATATGCACACACACCCACTTCTGTTTTATATGATCAGGATAGCATTATATATACCAAACTCTAGCCTGTTTTCCTCACTGAAAACTTTATCCTGAATGTGTATTTATTTTAATGATTGTATAATCTTTATAACATGTCCAGTCCATAAATTATTTTAATATTCACAAAGTATTGCATTGAAGGAAAGAGCATATTACCAACAATACCCTATTATTGAACACTACCATTTCCAGCTCTTCACAATTGTAAAAACATACTAATTTTTTTTTACCCAGTATAATTGCTGGGTAAAACAGTATGTTTACCTAAAAACCTTTGGTACCTCCTGTCAAATTATATTCCACTTAATTGCACATTTTCTGTGCATAATAAAATTGGTATTCTTTTTAATTTTTGTTGACCAATAAAAGTAGTATCTTATTGTCTGATCACTGAGTTTAACCCCAAATCGTTATTGAAAAATGTGTAAAAAATATTTAGAGCTAACAGTGCTCAATATTGCCGAACCTATGGAGCTATGGGACTGTCCTGTCTAGGTGCCCCTGCCCACACCAGGGTCCGTCTTCCAGAAACTGCTTTTCACATTCATATTTTCATTTCAGTAATTTGCTGGCAGTTTTCCAAGTCTTGGATTCAGAAACTAGTACCAATTTTTGACTATTTAACAGTGTTCCTTGAATTTTTTCTCCTTTCTATTTAGAATGAGTTGGATTTTAAGTTATTTTCAGTATTGCTTATTATCTATGAAAATTATGATGAAAAGCTTGATTAGTGAAAAGTTTTTATTCAATAACTTGCATATGAATATATCTACATATACATAAATATATTCAAATTTTTGTAGTTTTGTTTAGATTCAAGTGATAGGCATGAAAGGTAATAAATTCATAATAAATAAAACTCTTAGCTAGGATACCATGTAACAGAAATGAAATATACTTATAATCATAAGTGGTATCAATTACTCAAAATTACACGATAATGTGTGAGGAAATATACAGGCAACAGAAACTCAACATAGTATTAGATAAGCTGCTAACTCTATCCCAGTATAATACTACCGAAGTGACTGCAGAGAAAGATCGCTCTCTTCCTAGGTTGCAGAGGAACTTAATCAAGACATGCAGAGCTCAGGTAGTCTCATCTTTCTAGCTGTGACTCAGTTCTCGGGTCTTCCCTCCAGGTGTTCTTCGTAATGAATATCACTTAACCAAGACTCAGTAGGATATATAGATTCCTAAACTGCTATTTTCAGAATTTGCTCCCTGAATGAAGCACTACACAAAAATGCCACTAATCATACACAACCCCAGCTGTCCTGTGTTGGTTTCTATTCAGTTCTCATTCTATAATTGCAGGACTTGTTTCTTTGCGCAGTTCATGTTTCTAGAGTTGAGCAGAAGGTGTCCTACTGAAATTTCACACCCCCCAACATTCATTATTTTAAATATATTCAGAACAATGTGAGTATAGTGCAAGTTACACAACATTTGTTTTAATTATGGGCTCCTTCGAGGATGCCAATAACTTCAATGATGAATTTCCCTCTGGAGCATAATTAATTTAAAAGAGTTCTGTTAGTACTTTTTATTATTAATCTAAATTTTTTGAAAATGTGAGGGATAGTGATTGTGCTCTCTAAATCTTTACCAAGTGAGAATTTTATAATATTCTTGCTTTTTCTTCAATAATAGAAAATAGAGCTAAATGTCTGGTTGAACTACAGTTCAGCTATAGAAATGAAAATTAATCTCGAGTGTAAACAAATAGGCAAGAGTAATTTCATAAGTACTTCCTATGTGGCATTTGAAAAATCACTAGTAACAATAAAAAATTTTTTTTCAGAAGAGAGGGCTTACAAATTTTAGCTTGAATATCTGAGGTTATAGAATTAAAATATTAAAATATAAAAAATGAAGGTGAAGCCGACCTTCTAATTATTTTAGCTGAATGTTGAAATACCCAGAAAAAACAAACAAGAAATTCCAGGCATTTTCTTTTCATTCCGGCAGAAGTAATACGTGCTAACTTCTGTTAAAGATTCCAAGAAATATGCACTAAAAAAAGCAGAAAACTTTTTTTGAAGTAATGAGATTATAATATAACCAGGCAGGGCCTTCTTGCTCCCAATTCCATCGTTCCAGAATTGGAATAATCACCCCCTCCCTATCCCTACACCCAGTTTATCTATAACTCAAGTGAAAAATCAGATCCTGGAATTTTTTCTTTTTGGTGATTTTAGTTTATTTATATCTGTGTACACTGGTATCTTGCTAATGAGTTCAAAGCCTGGGCTTGCAAAATTATCGATGGTAACTTATATGTTATTCTATAACTGGGATGAATAAAGTAGTGGAGTGTGGTATGAACACTTCAACTGATATTAATAGTAACTATCATTCACTGAGCACTTACAGTGTGCCAGTACTCTTCTGAAATCTCATTTTTTCCTAATCCTCACAACATCTTATGAAGTAGGTATTTGATTATTCCCATTTTCCAGATTGAAAAGCTGAAGTCAATAAGCTTTCTCAAGGCTACACAAGTAGCATATAACAAAGCTGTGATTTAAGTGTAGGTTGTCTTCTTTCAGAACCTGAGCCCTCAGAACTCTACCACCTCAAACCCCTCCTGTCCATGTAGGGTCTCTAAAACACAGTGCACCCATATTTGACATAGAGTCACCTTCCATCTTGATAGAAAAATGTAAATTGTTTCTGGATTTTAAACATTTAAATGTTTTAAATTTGGAGGCTCCTAATCTTCTCTCAAATGCATTTAGACAAACACTTCTGGTGTTTCAGAAATACTTTAAATTCACCTCTCTTTGCCCATTGCCTAAAGTAGCTACTCAACAAATAATTTCTTTAAATAAATAAATGAATGAATTAAACTTGGGGCAAACTCTCTGAACATTTGATCTGTCGGTTAATTCTTCAATAATGTGGAAGTTGTCTCCTGCCTATTTGAAACAGATGATAAAGAAGGAGCATAGCATAGTGGCTAAGGTCATGGACTCTGTAGTCAGGTGCTTGGGTCTAAATCCTGAAATATTCATCGTGTGATCTGCAAGTTACCTAATTGCCCTGTCCTCAACTTCATCATCAGTGAAATGGGGACTATGATAATAATAGGACCTATCTTACAGGGATTTATGAGGACTAAAAGTGGCTATATTTGTAAAAGCACTTACAAAAGCTCTTGGTACCTCGTAAGTGCAATGTGTGTGTTAACAAATAAAATGATATGAACATTTAAAAAATGTGAAAAGGAATTGGGTTAAAAATACATATTAAGTTGATATTCTTACTGAGTGTTGTGCTCAAAAGGAAATTTGGAACTGCATGTGTGACTGAGTAAAAAATGTGAACCAAATTTTGATGTCGGTAGGTAAAAGAATGTATCAGCGGTATATCTTGAAAATTTAAAATGTGAAATTCTGGGGACTTTAGTCTGGTGATTATGGCCTCAATCAAATTCTGTATAATTTAATTTATTTTTAGACCTATTTTGAAATGCTGAAACTCGTTTTGTTTTAGGTGTGGTTGCCCTGAAAATGTCAGCAGTCTGAGCAACTTGGGCTTTTACAGTTTTTCTCTGCACAGCTATCTTTCAGCAACACTGCACCAGTTCCAGAATGGTATTCCAGAAACCAATGTATTTTGAAAGCAGTAGTTCCTCAAGTCATAGTGAGGTGTAAACTCAGTTTACCCCTCTTCCTCCCAGGATTTACTGGGAATCAAGATAAATCTTGTTTAAAACAAAGATGTGGAATTAATTGAAACCTGTTGACTTGGAGAAAATATGTAGATATAAATACTCAAATATAGGCACCATAGCTAAAGTGACCATATAATTTGTAATCCAAAGAAGGATTCTTTTTAACATAAAAGGGAAAGTTATTAATAATTATAACAGGAGAACAGAAAAATCCAGTACTGTCCAGACAAATTGAATGTATGAATACTCTAAATACAACCTATATTTGGCCCTGTGTATCAGAGTCTTCAAAACGTAATCCATTCTATAGTACAGATTTATCTTTAACAATTTTTAGGTTCCTGAAACTAGTGAGTTTAAAAATGTAGCCACTCATTCCTGTGATGCCTAAAATGCTTACTGTGTAGACAAAGGCAGTATCTTGCAATCTGGAGAAATGAGTCAGAATTCTTCTAAAGAATATATTGCACCTGCTGACCTCTTTGAAATAAGGCTACAAATGACTCTCTATAAATACCATGTTGAAGTTTCTTAGCAAAGGAATTAACCTTAACCACTTTGTGAGCCACAGTGAGTCATGAGAGCAGAATGGACTAAAGGTAAAGAGACTGAGTTCCTTGTTGAATGCCAACAGTTCTTTATAGGATATCTTTGACTCTCAAAGATCTTATAAAGGATCTTTATCTTTGAATCTGTTAAAGCATGTGTGTGCACAGGGCGTGTGCACAGCCATCTTTTTTTCCAGCTTCTCTGTTAGGCTTTAGTCATATGTGTTTGTCTATTTGTAATCCCGTGATAAAATTAGCCTTGCGTTGGGGGTAAAATTAATTGTCTAGAGGATTAAGTAGGAAGGACAACTCCAGAAAAGTTGGGACAGACAGCATTAAGCATAGAGTTATCAACATTCTCATAAAAACAATTTAAAAGGTAATTAGTTAATTCAGATTTTCAATACGAAGTGAACTTATTCATTCTCATGAATTTAAATGAAAATTGATCTCTCCGAATTTGAGGATAAAGTGCAAGTATCAGAAAATCAAAATTAAGGAGTGAGAGATTTTTTTTCAGAGGAAAGTTAGATGAAGGTGGTACAGCTGGTATTCTCATATTGTTTGTATTTTTCCAGATCCAGTACAAACATAAAGGAAATCATCTTTGTCTGTTAAAATTGAGTTTGTAAACAAATTTAGCTTTTGCAGTGCTACAATTAGAAAAGAATAAAAAGCCGATGAATAACAGTAATCATAAAAATCCTTCTTCCCTTCTAGATCCAACTAATTATTCCTTTTAAATTACCACTGGTTGTTGAGATCATTGCCCATGATAAAACATCACCAGAAGGGTGTGGGAAAAATATGGAGGCATGAGAAATTATACCCTCCACACTCAGCTGTCTCTTTTCCTTTTGACTTACGGTGTCCCATTCACTTTACAACTGCTAAATAAAAGTTCATAGAATAAAGAAGTACCTGAATAAACATATAGAAGAACTTATGTGATATGTGGAAATAGAAGTTGTATTATTGTGCGTGGTTATGTTTTTTCACTGAAAATGTGTCCTTCCCCTTTTAGTAAACTAGTATGGAAAAAAAAAAACCACAGGCTGTCAATCAGTATTATTGTCAATTTGACCTTAATGAAAAGTTAGTTATAGAAAAGAGCAGCATATGATACTCTTAGTTAAGGAACGATTTCTTCTAGTCCCTTACCCTGCATTATTCCTCAACTCCTTATTCTAGAGAAACATTGTCCTGCCTCCAAACAAAGAATAATGAACTAGACAGGGTAGAAATCTTTGGCAGTTCAAAAGCTCAAAATTTACTACTGTCTTTCAAGTACAACAAAATTAGCATTATTCTTGCAAATTTACGGGAAAGATTGATCCATATGTCTAAGTCTACTATTATCACTTTAATTAAAAGTTTTACTTTGAAAAATATTCAGACCTACAGAAGAATTGCAAAAATGTTCTTTTTTTATAAATTTAGTTATTTTTGGCTGCATTGGGCCTTCATTGCTGCGTGCGGGCTTTCTCTAGTTGCGGCGAGAGGGGGCTACTCTTCATTGTGGTGCACAGGCTTCTCATCGTGGTGGCTTCTCTTGTTGCGGAGCATGGGCTCTAGGCACGCGGGCTCAGTAGTTGTGGCTCACGGGCTCTAGAGCGCAGGCTCAGTAGTTGTGGCGCACGGGCTTAGTTGCTCTGCAGCATGTGGGATCTTCCTGGACCAGGGATCGATCCCGTGTCCCCTGCATTGGCAGGCAGATTCTTAACCGCTGTGCCACCGGGGAAGCCTGCAGAGATATTATAATGAACTCTCACACTACCTTGATATAGATTAACCTATTTTACAAGTTGCCACATTTGCTTTATCTCTGTATATATTTTCTGTATAATATATATACACATTGTTATTTTACGTCTATTTACTTATTTTGCTAAGCCATTTGAAAATTATTTGCACAGTTCACGACCCTTCATCCTTAAGTACTTCGATGTTTTATTCATTAATAATAAGGAAACTCATTTATGTATTATAGCTACAGCTTAATTATCAAATTCAGGAAATTTTACATTGATCCAGTACTATTATCTAAACACCCTATCTTCAAATTTTGCCAGTTGTCCCAATATTGTCCTTTAGCTAATTAGTTTTTAACATTTCAGGATTTAAACCAGTATCATACATTGCAGTTTGTTGTAAGGTCTCTTTAGTCTCCTTTTTTAAAAAATTTTTTTTTTGAAGTGTAGTTGATTTACAATGTTGTGTTAATTTCTGCTGTACAGCAAAGTGATTCAGTCACACATATACATATATACATAAACATTTTTAATATCCTTTTCCATTATGGTTCATCATAGGATATTGAATATAGTTCTCTGTGTGTACAGTAGGACATTGTTGTTTATCCATTCTATATATAATAGCTTACATCTGCTAACCCTAACCTCCCACTCCATCTTTAGTCTCCTTTAATTTGAATCACTTCCTCAGCCTTTCTTGTCTTTATGATATTGATATTCTTTAAAGGTATAAGCTCACTGTTTTGCAGGATGTTTAGTTTGGGTTTGTTTGATGAATCCTCATAACTTGATTCAAGTTGTAGATTTTTGTCATATATAATACATAAGTTATGCTGTATCCTTTTCAAAATTGCCAGAAATACCTAATGTCAGTTTGTCCTATTATTGGTGATGTTAACTTTGATCAGTTGTCATGCCATTTTTTCACATGGTTTGATCAAAAATTGGAAAATGAAATTTAAAAATACCCTTAAGATCAGCATTGATAGAATAAATTTAACAAAAATGTTCAAGACATCTAAAGGAAAATAATCACATATTATTAAGAGAAGTTATGGAGCAAATAAGTAAATGGAGAGATGTTCCATGTTCATGAATCGAAAGTCTCAATATTGTAAAGATGTCCAGGCTTCCCAAGTTGACCTGCAATCCTAACCAAAATTATAGCAAATTTTTTAGTATAAAGTAACAGGCTGATTCAGAAATTTATATGAAAATGCAAAGGATATAGACACCCCCCCAAAAAAAATCACCGTAAAGAACAAAGTTGGAGAACTCTAACCCCCTGATTTTAGGAATTACTTTAAAGCTACAGTAATCATGACAAGGGGAATTGGCATACATATAGATAAATAGATCGATGGAACAGAATAGTTCATAAATAGATCCTCACATATATAGTTAACTGATTTTTGATAAAGGCACAGGCAATTCAATTGGGGAAAGATGAGTCATTTCAACAAATGAGCCAAATTAACTGCAAAAATATATGGGAATAAGTGGGCCTTGACTCTTACCTTATACTTTGCACAAAAATTAATTTGATATGGTTTGTAGACCTAAACATAAAAGTTAAAATTATAAATTTTCTAGAAATACCCTCCCCCCAAATCTTTGTAACTTTCACTGGGCAAAGATTTCTAAGAAAGTATACAAAAGGCACTACCCATAAGAATGAAAATGACGAATTGGACAATCATCAAAATTAAAAACTTATGTAGTACTTCAGAAATTCCACAAAGGACGTGAAAATTGACAGACTGGGAGAAAATATTAGCAATGCATTTATTTGACTAAGGAATTATTTTCTATATATGTGTGTAGATATAACATATAACAAATATATGTATGTGTCTATAAATCAGTAATAAAAAGATAAATGATCCAAATAAAAATGATGGGCAAAAGACTTGTATAGATATTTCATAAAAAAAGATACACAGTGACCATTAAGCACATGAAAAGGGAAATGTAAGGGCTTCCCTGGTGGCACGGTGGTTGAGAGTCCGCCTGCCGATGCAGGGGACACGGGTTCGTGCCCCGGTCTGGGAAGATCCCACATGCTGCAGAGCGGCTAGGCCTGTGAGCCATGGCCGCTGAGCCTGCGCGTCCGGAGCCTGTGCTCCGCAATGGGAGAGGCCACAACAGTGAGAGGCCCGTGTACCACAAAAAAAAAAAAAAAAAAAAAAGGAAATGTAATTTAAAACCAAAGGAAGGTACCATTTCATACCCACCAGAATAGATAAAATTAAAGACTGACAACATCAAATGTTGGTGAGGATGTGGAGTGACTGAACCTCTCATCCACTGCCAGTAGGATTACAAAATAGTGTAAACACTGAAGAACTGTTTAGTGTTTCATTATAAAATTAAACACACACCTACTTTATGGTCTAGCAATTCCTCTTCTAGGTCTTTCTCCAAGAGAAATTAAAATACATGTCTGTAAAATGATTTGTTTAAATTGTTTACAATAGCTTTATTTATAATAGCCCAAATTGGGAAACAACCCAAATGTTCATCAGCAGGCAGACAGCTAGATAAATTGTGGTATAGCCATCGACAGTACACCAGTTAGTAATAAACAATAAGAAACTATTGATACAAAAAAAATGCCATGAGTGGCTTTCAAAAACATATTGGGGGGGGAAAGCCACAGATAAAAGAATAAACACCGCACAATTCCATTTATATAAACTTCAAGTTTAGGAAAAAACCTATTCTATGGTGATAAAAGTCAAAACAGGTTGCCTGTGGAGTGGGGGGGAGTAGGAATTGACTGGAAGGGGGCACATGGGAACTTTTGGGAGTGGTGGACATATTCTCTATCTTGACTGGGGTATTGAGTCTCTATATTGGTCCAAATTCAACAAATTGTATACCTCAATTTGCATTTCCCTGTACATAAATTTTCCCTTAATTTAATAATGTCACTATTTACTTTCAGAGTCAGACTATTTTTTCTATAACCAAACAATCTTTACACAGACTTCAGCAAGACTTAAATAAACTCATCAAGGCATGTATTCTTTAAATTCTTTAAATTCTGGGCATTTACTTCAACATATAGGGGAATTAGCATTATATTGAATATTCCACTGATTGGATTTTCATCATAGCAATAAAAATCACAGTCCATAACTCATTTTCTTTTTTTTCAAAGTTGAAAGACATTCGTAATGTCCTGATTACCAACCAGGATTTATTTTCATGACTTAGGAAAAAAGGTTTACATATTTGATTAGCAACTAGTTTTGTTTGTTTTCCCCAGTGGCCTCTCAGATTTTAGCAATGCCTCAAAGGAACTAAATCTGTTGTTTATTATATGTTGACCTATTTCTATTCACTTTCCCCCCTTGTAAAAGTGGTAATTTATAATTTTAAATTCAATATTTCATCCTCTTAAAACTATGTCTAACCCAATGGCGTTGAATTCTTTCCTCCATTAGTCAATGGTATCTTAGTTTTATTTAAGGGCAGTATTTTTATCTTTAAGTGGAAAGTGGATCTTCAGTCATCTGTGAACCCTTCAGGGTAGGGTGCTCTCCATTGATTTCTGCTTGTAGTTTTCAAGATTATATTATGGGAAAGGGCAGAAATGACCATTTTAATGAGAGTCATTTTTTCTTAGATGCCAATCCAAAGAGTGCTACTAAAACAAAACATGGGTCAGTAAAGAAAGGAAGCATGACTGTTAGGAAGGATAAAGGTTATGAGAAAATTAATTGTGTAATTCAAAAGATACATGCATGCTACTTACGTGGCCAGATGCATAAATTCTTCACCAGAATACTGAAATCTAGAACGACGGAGCTTTCTTTGAAGACTGAAAGAAATCATGTTTAAATGTATAGTTATATTGGGATTAATATGACTGCCCCCAAGAGATGATATTGGTTGAATTTATAAATATGTCTTAAATGGAAAGTTTATTTGTGTTGCCAGAGTTGAGATAGACCAATTAGAGATGCAAACTTAACATTTTATTGACTTTGACGTTAACATGAAAGGCAACCAGTTTTCCTCAGTGGCCATCCCTCGGTGCCCACGTTGCTTTTCAATATACATAATGCATGAGGGCATTCTGACCCAAGTTTTGTGTTTCTCATTTTCTTTTATTCTTCTTTATGTTTAATGGCTTAAAATCAACTCAAAACCACACCTTAAACCCAGTGCATATATGCAAATGCATTACTTCATAAGATTCTTCTGATAGCAGAATATTTTCTCACATTTATCATAATGAGAGTTGAACTGTATTCTAATTTTTTGTCATGTGATAGGCCACTAAAGATAATTGAATACATATTTATATGTATTCATGTTTATATGTAGTAGGGAAAAATCATGTGTCTCATTTTTTACTTTATTCTTATTACTTCTATCAGTTTGGAATATTTAAAACTTCACTTGTTTAAACAGAGGCTTTATTTTGATACCGTTCCTCTAATTATAAACTGAACTAGCATGTTTAGAATAAGTAGGAGGATGAGATATAACTTCTTTAATTGCAGTAAACATTAAATTGAGATGTATGTTCTTTAAACTTGAAATATTTGGGGAGATTACTTTCTGTGATAAAATATTACTTTCAGAGTATATAAAAGTTTGTATTTGCTACTTAGAAATTAGAAGGGGCTAAAACAGAAGTGGAAAAGCAAAAAAAAAAAAAAAAAAAAAAAAAAGAAAGAAAAGGAGGGAAGATTCAAATGCAGGAAAACAAATCTGTTAAGTGGAAAGAAAACAAATATATAAGCCTGTAGTAGAGAGTGAATAAGATAGGAAAACTGCTTCAAGGCAATGAGGGAATAATAGAAAAAATTTAAAAAAAAATAGACTGCTGCTTCCTTCCCTCAAAAGAAAACATGCCAGTGAAGTCTCAGACAAGCACAAGTTCAAGAGTGTTATCTGAGACTAGACACCATGATCCTAGAAGGATGAATTCTTCAGTGTGAAGAATATTTATTCCTTAGATCTGTTTACTGTTCTATTTGGAGCTGAGGCAAGAGTCATGAATAATGGATAACAGGATACCCTAATTGTCTCTGTAACAAAGGCTGGACTTCATTATATCTTATTGTGTGAGAACCATATATTGACAGTTACACAGATGAAAGAACTTCCCCTCTATAGATAACAGGTCTTTGTTCCAAACAAGAGATTTACTTTTCTAGAAGTAGAAGCTGATACTTGGGGGCATATTTTGCCTGCCACACCTCGTTGGTGAAGTAACTAAATTGAGCTTCATGGAAAACAAGATAGTAATGATAGTGGCATTTTCACCCTTGAGTCAGTTTAGAACAATACTATCTAGAGATGAAATGCTGCAGAATCACAGAATTTTAGGATGGTGAAAAACTGGATCATCTGTAATGCTTTCTTGGGAAGTGACGCAGAGTAGCTGCCCGCCAAATGCTAACTAACCAGCTCCCTGCTTGCCTGCCTCCCTGCCTCTTTTCCTCCCTTTCTTTTTTCCTGCCTCCCGACCTCCTTCCCTTTCTTCTTTCCTTCAACGACCTTTATTTTACAAATGAAGAAACCAAGGCCAAGCGACTAGTCCTAGCTCACTTGGCAGCAGGACCAGGGCCCACATGTTACAGTTTCTAAAACAGGGCTGGATTTCCCATTATATGGTGAAAGCCTTGTCTTCTTACTCGTGCTCGCAAACAAGCAGTATTCTTATAAGTATAAATAAAGATTTAGTTTCCTTTTCTTGATGATGAGGAACACTCTGCCTGAATTTCAAAGCAGCATTTCTTGCTGAGTTTGAGTAATCTTATAGCTTTTTATTTCCTCAGTGAGCATTTCATTTGCTCTTTTGGTGTTTTTAAACAACCTCCCATGACACTTGTTTTCTCCCAATATAATACATGAAGTGTATGAATCTATAAATTGATTTAAGCCACTTGAGAAGGGATGGTGCTATTTGTACTGTATATTAAAATAGTAAGGCATCACTATTTGCCATAAAAATGATACTGCAATATCCTAAGAGGGGAGCTTATATCTCAGAGTATCTACAGGGGCATTAGAAATGAAACAGAATGCTGATCTGTTTGAGTTGGTGAATCTGATTTACTCTGTTTTATGAGCTCCTGCAGGTAGTTTTGGGTAATGAGCTGTTGCAGATAGTTTTAGAGAATGTTAGTATTTGTGTCCATAAGAAATGTTAATATCATCCAGGCTTATCTTTGTCATGAAGACAGTTCATGTTCACTGTGGAGGAAAATAATCAAAGGAGGACAGTACATTCTAGTTATAGCTAGATTTTTGGAGTTTTTGTGTTTTTCTGAGTACAGTTTCAGAAATTGAATACAATTCTTAAAGATTACTCCCTATCTGAAGTACCTCCATCCTGCAAACTATTTTTATCCAGTGCCCTTTTGGCTCCCAGTTGTGTCCAAGAGGACACTGGTGGTAGGACAATTACAGAAACCCCAGTTAGTGATATTTTCCTTCTGTGTGATCTGTCTTGCTGATTGTACTTTTAATTTGCCCAATTGTGGAAAATAATGAAACATCCAATTTTTTAAAAGTCCGTCTCTTGAGAGGGTGTTTGGTTAGAGTTTTGAAAATATACAATTCCATTTGCCGCTACCTTCATTTGGTAGATAATGTCTTTGTTGCCCTGACATTTTATTGTGTATGTGTGTTGTTAAGGTATTTATGCCTCAAATCTTTAAAAAAAATAATAGTGTTGAGTGAGAGTCATATTATCTATTTTATTCAAAGATGTATGTGTCTGTGGCTTGGTTTCTTTTACAAATTATTTTTTAATTTAGTTCCTAAATGGTAATTAGGGGAAGAAACTTTTATAATATAATATTGCAATAATATATCTTTTTCTCATTTACTATTATGTTGTAGTACAAGGTGTCTGAGAAATCTAAACATAGGAGGGGATCATTATCGAAGCAGCTTTTGATACAAATCTTATTACTAACTTTCATTAGAAACTACGTATAACAGTATAACTGCCACTAAAATGCAGTATAGTATTTAAGAAGATAAAGGATTCTAAAGTTGGGAATCATAATAATGATCTGGCTGGCATTTTTACTTACGTGAGAAGACAGATGAAATATTAATCAATCTGTAAGACATGGGCTTAGACCGCCAGTCAGAAGACTACTTCCCAGAAAGGTGGAGAGCCAGCCAGAGTAGGCTGGAGCAGGTCCCTGGAGGCCTCTGATGTGCCAGGAATAAACCTGTAGTTACTGGATCATGTGGTAATTTATGGGGTCTGGTGCAGCCAAAGTAGTGTGCGCAACATTCAAAGGGCCGTGATTAGTGGCTGTTTGCCAAAATATGCAGAAGTACTTCAGAATTTTATTAACAGGAATGGCTATACTGAGTGTAATTACCAAATTATCATATATGTATTGATCATATACATATATTATTTATGCCTTAATATTTTTTATTGAGATATAGTTGATGTCTAATATTATATGTTACAGGTATACAACATAGTGATTCACAATTTTTAAAGGTTATACTCCATTTTTAGTTATTATAAAATATTGGCTGTAGTCCTTGTGTTGTACAATATATTCTCATAGCTTATTTCACACATAATAGTACAAACTATTATCTGAATAGTTATTCCCCTACCCCTATCTTGCCCTTCCCCCTTCCTTATTATGCCTTATTATTATATTCTATTTATTATACATATGGATATTTTCCTCAGTATAAACAGTGTAACTAGGTTGCTTGCTTGGTTTAAGTCTAGATTGAGAGGAAACTGTTATTTATCAGCTAAGTCCAACATTATCTCTTAATATTCATTAGAATTCTAAGTATACCAGGGTTTCAAAATTCCTTGAAATGTGGACTACTAGTGGCTACATAGTGTTAAGTGATTTTCATTCTTTTTTTTTTTTTTTTTTTTT
>NW_006791676.1:571858-584941 GCF_000442215.2 Lipotes vexillifer
TTTTTTTTTTTTTTTTTTTTTTTTTTTTTTGCGGTACGTGGGCCTCTCACTGTTGCGGCCTCTCCTGTTGCGGAGCACAGGCTCCGGACGCGCAGCTTTAGCGGCCATGGCTCACGGGCCCAGCCGCTCCGTGGCATATGGGATCTTCCCGAACCGGGGCACAAACCCGTGTCCCCTGCATTTGCAGGCGGACTCTCAACCACAGCGCCACCAGGGAAGCCCTGATTTTCATTCTTGAATGCAATTATCCATTAGGAAAGCTTGATGTGGTAAATTTCTTTCTCTACCATAGAAAATTCACTAGAGTCATATTGAGGGAGGGGAGTTACTTATTGGGGGGGAGGAATGTGGAATATTGTACCATTCATGTATGTAATAATAGGTTTTTATATTTAAAATTCTTTTTTATCAAGAATGTATTGATGAAATGATTCACAATTTCTTTTACTGTAGCTGAATTGTTATAACACACCTGAATTTGTCTCAATAACAGCTATTCAAAGAAAAAAGCTGAGGAATTTTTGTGAATTACTTTATCATCTCTGCTTAGAGGTTTCTTAGTAAATGAAGTTTGGAAGTTATAAGAACCATCTTGAAAGAGATAGATGATATCACTGATAAGACAATTCATGTAAGTCTGATTTCTTCCAGAGATCTAGATAATGCTGAGGCATGGTTTATTAAAGGTTTCTGTCATGTTTGGTGTGTAAAAATGTGAAAAAGAATGCAAATATTAAAATCAAATTTTCCTAATGGCAGACTTAAGAGAAATTCAGGTGAATTGTTATATTTGTAAATATTTACAAATATTTGTTATATTTGTAAATAATTCAGTCTCTCAGTGCCTGAACAGCTTTTCCCACTAAAAATTGAGAAAGACTGAATGATAGACATAAAGTGCTGACTTAAAGGCGTTAGGAGTTTCACCAGGTTTTAGCAAGCCTCACCAATCAGCCTAATATTTTGCTACTGTTCGTGACACTATTGTGTGTACAAAAAATGCCCCTGATGTGGAGACTGTTCTGGCAGAGGAGAAGAGTGCAAATTTGGCTTTAATTTTCATCCATGGTTATTTTACCTTTCTTTGAATTGCAGTTGAGCATGTGTCAATTATGCCTTGGTCCTGCTTGGGTTCTGGGGAGAAAAGATATCTAATGTTTGCTACACAGGCCACCACATTTTCTGATTTACCTTCTCAACTTCAACATTTCCAATCCCCTGTTTCTGTAGTTTTCTCTTGTCTGACTCTGAACATTCAAAGACATTGCCTAAATTTTAGAAGGTGGGTCGAGAAGATCTATTATCTTCCTGTTGGTTACTCTCTGATTTTTGTCCCCTTCTTTCCACCTGAGACTTCTTAGATTTCTTCTTCCTACCTTCTCTCTGCATTTCATCACTACCCTCTCCATCCTTGAATAGCACCGTGTTCCCCATAGCACTCTAAGTGGTCAAAACAAAGATATTAAGTACTTTTTAAGTTGATGGGACAATAAGATAGTAATTAATTCATTTTTCAGACTGCTGGACCTATATGATGAAGTGAAAAGAATTTACTTTCAGGAGTCTAAATACAAATCTTAGCTCTGCTATTTGCAAGAGGTGATCTTGGGCAAAATTCTTAACATCTCAGAAAATTGCCAAAAAGATAAAATGAGAAGGTTTGTGAAAACCCCTGGTGTATACTAGATGCACAGTGAATATTTGTTGTTAAATATCCTGTCCTGGCACATAACCATTTTATCACATTTCTTTCTTGGTTTTCTTCCTATTTGTTTATAATATTTTCAAATATAATCCTTTCTCTAGTTTTCCTGTTACTCTTTTCTGATTATGCCAGTTACCTACTAGACATATTTTTCTAAATTTTATGCTTGAGACAAAGTCTAACAAACAATAAATGGGACAATGATGGATGTCTTCAGGTCCTTGTCTCCCTGTGTAGTACGCAATACCTGACTCTCTAAAGAGGTACAACCAACTTCTAAATCATGTGTCCTTTGAAGGAGAGTCTTTCATCATAAGATTTGCTACCTCCAAATCTGAAGGTTCATTATTCCAAATTAAATTGATTTTGAAATGTTTTACTTAAAAATTTTAAAAGTTTCTGAAATAAAAAAGCAAATGTTTTGAGCTAATTCCCCATTATTTTTGGAAAGGTGGTGGTTTGGCCTTTAGCATAACTAGTTATTTGACCAATTATGAGATGCTATTTTAAATTTGTGAAAGGAAGGTTTTTTGTATTTTAAGATAAACTAGGACACTAAGTTTTAGAGGCACATATTGCATCAGATTTTAGAACTAAATTTAAATTCATTTTCAACTTTCTGTGCAATGATATATGCATATTAAAAGGAAAGTGACACACATAAAATCATGTCTGTTAAGCATTTTAAATTTAAAAAATAGTTTTTTTACTCACCAAGTCTCCCAAGAATGGAACTTGCTGGCATAAATTATCTAGAATCAGTTAGATGGCATAAGCAGTAGAGACTTAAAGCAGATATAAAGGCTAAAGATGGGTGAGATAAGCAAACATGAATATAAACATGACTTTCCTATTATTAGTTGACCTCTACCCTCAAATTAAATTCAGTATAAAATATTTTTTCTTTTCTGTTTCATTTGATTTTTATTATATGTGTTAAACATGTAACTTTTGGTGTGATGACATATTTCTGACGGACTTTCTGCTGACACCCACTTCCTATATTGATTTCCTTACTCATTTTTCTCCCCATTTGAGAGGTGTGTTCTTAACATTGTAAACTTATTTTGTATCAACCTGTTAAAAGCATAACCTCTGTTGGTCTCAGTTTATTCAACTATAATAAGAATATTATAGGTTTATTATAAATGTTATGATTAGATTGTTGATGTATATTATAATAAGAATGGGTGATCTGCAAAAGAATTCTGAAATATTTGAATGTATATCAATCAAAAAATTATAAAAACTTTTATAGACTCAAATATACCAGTTAATGTTATTCTAGTTCCAGATTATCTCTGCTCCTGTCAATTAGTATGGACAATTTGAAAATTATCTTTTGCTTATATATTTACTAATCTAAGGATGTCTAGAAATGTTTTTGTGACATGGACTAGTTAGACCTGGGTTATCTTGAGTATCCTAAAAGAAAGATACTTTTATAAGGCTTTAATTCTTATAAGATCCAATGGTCTTATTATGCTCCCTAAAATATTTTCAGCAAAATTTGCTTCTGATATACAAGTCTGACATTTGTTTCTTAGTAAAATGAGCAATGATAGTTATTATAGGAGTCATAATTACTGAATAAAGCTTTACCTTCAATGAGGTTGAGTTACATATCAATAAAGCATTGACCTTATTCTAGGAAGAGGCAGAAAAAGAATTTCTAAAATGTCATTCCAATATTTTTTAGTATTGTAAGTTAAAGGAATAGCATCTTCTGAAAAAATCTGGTTCTTAATAAATTCATATCATAAGAAACAAGAAGGTAAAGAATGTCAAAAGACATATGACATAAAAGTTATAAGTACAAAATACAAATTTTTAAATTTCTTATTCAGATTGCCTCAAGAAAAGGGTGGAAACAGTAGCCAGGTAAATTTTTTCTTTGAATTTTCTTTTATAACAATGGCTTCATAAAATAATTTAGCTCCATATCACTATATAGTCGATAATAATAATCATCCTTAAGTTAAACTAGGTCTTGGCTGATGGATCTCAAAAGTGACTCCATCTAAATCATGACTCAGATTTGTCTGCAGAATTCAATTATTAGTGGATTAGAAAAATCTATTCGGAGAGTCTGGCTGATCACTAATGTGTACAGACAGCCCTCACTCTCCAAGCACTGAGCCTTGCAGCGCAAACACTAGACTGTCTACATTAGGACTAGCATGATGGCTTATCTTGAGCAAAATTCAACTACCAGCTGCTGTTATCTCACTACCCAGAACCCTTCTTCCTGTTGTTTTCTGTTGTGCAGCTGCTTGTATTTAGGGACTGCAAACTAACTCCAAAATTGCTGTATGAAAAATATAATTAGGATTATTTTATTTATATATGTATATACCTACACACATATAAATATGCACATTATGCATGTACGTATGTGTGTGCATGCGTATATATGGTGCACTTCAAAATGGAAGTAAATTGGAGAAAGAGGTTATAAGATAGTGGCTCACATTTTCAAAATCTGTTAACATTTGTACTCCATTGTTATATTTCTTCTTGACCTGATCTTCACATGGAGATTGACAGTTTCTAAGTTAAAAAATAAAAATATTTTTAATAGGGCTTCCCTGGTGGCTCAGTGGTTGAGAGTCCGCCTGCTGATGCAGGGGACACGGGTTTGTGCCCCGGTCCGGGAAGATCCCACACGCCGTGGAGCGGCTGGGCCCGTGAGCCATGGCCGCTGAGCCTGCACATCCGGAGCCTGTTGCTCTGCAACGGGAGAGGCCACAACAGTGAGAGGCCCGCGTACCGCAAACAAACAAACAAACAAAAAATATTTTTAGTAATAAAAATTCAGTTAAAAAAGCAGTTCAAGCTGACTATATAGTAAAAAGTAAAAAGTGAGAGTCTTACTTATCTTCCTTTGAAATGACTATCATCGTGGATCCAGAGCCTCACACAGCATATGGCATATACTAGGCATTCACTGAATATTTATTGAAAAAAAAAATAGAATGGATGTCAAAGAAGAACTAGAATAAATGGAGAGATATTTTATGTTCATGGATAAGAAAACTCAATATTGTTAAGATGTCAATTCTTCCATACACGATCTATAGATTTAATGTAATCCCAATAAGAATTCCAGCAAGTTATTCTGTAGATACCAAAAAAACTTTTCTCAAGTTTATATGGAGAGTTAAAAGACCCGGAATAGCCAATGCAATTTTAAAGGAGAAGAACAAAGCTGGAGGACTGACACTATGTGACCTCATGACTTATTATAAAGCTACCATAATCAAGGCAATGTGGTATTGGCGAAAGAATAAACAAATAGATAAATGGGACAGAATAGAAAGCCCAGAAAACGACTCACTTAAATATAGTTATTGGATCTTTGACAAAAGAGCAAAGACGGTTCAATGGAACAAAGTCTTTTCAACAAGTGGTGCTGAAACAACTGGACATCCATATGTGGAAAAAAAAAAAAAAGCATCTAGACACAGACCTTACACCCCTCACAAAAACTATTGCAAATTGAATCACAGACCTAAATGTAAAATAAAAAACTATAATACTTCTAGAAGATACTATAAGAGAAAAGCTAGATGACCTTAGATTAGGCATTGAATTTTTATGTAACACCAAAGATATGATCCAAGAAAAAAAAAGAATTGATAAGCTGGACTTCATTAAAATAAAAAATTTCTGTTCTGTGAAAGACACAGTAAAGAGAATGAAAAAACAAACCACAGACTGGGAGAAAACATTTTCAAAAGCGTATCTGATAAGAGACTCTTTTCCAAAATATGTAGAGAACTCTTAAAACTCAACAATAAGATCATGAACAAAACAATATAAAAAAAATGGCCAAAGACCTTAAAAAACACCTTACCAAAGAAGATATACAGATGGCAAATAAGGGAAATGCAAATTAAAACAACATTGAAATACCACTACACACCTATTAGAATGGCCAAAATCTGGAACACAGACAATACTAAATGCTGGTGAGGATGTGGAGCAACAAGAATTCTCATTTGTTGCTGATGGGAAATCAAAATCGTACAGCCACTTTGGAAGACAGTTTGGCAATTTCTTACAAATCTAAATGTACTCTTATACGTAATCCAGAAATCATGCTCTTTGGTATTTGCCCAAAGGAGTTGAAAACATGTCCACAGAAAAACCTGCACATGGACGTTTATAGCAGTTTTACTCATAATTACCAAAAATTAGAAGCAATCAAGGTGTCTTTCACTGGATGAATGATAAATATACTGTGGTACATCCATACAATGGAATATTATTCAGTGTTAAAAAGAAATGAGTTATCAGACCACACAAAAACATGGAAGGACCATAAACGCTTATTACTAAGTGAAAGACTCCAATCTATGAAGGCTGCTATACTCTGTGATTCCAACTATATGACATTCTGGAAAAGACAAAATTATGGAGACAGTAAAAAGATTAGCAGTTGCCAGAGGTTAAGGGAGAAGGAAGGATAAATAGGCAGGGGATAGAGGAATTTTAGGACAGTGAAAATACTCTTTATGGTACTGTAATGGTGGATACATATCATACATTTGTCCCAAGCCATAGAATGTACAATACCAAGAGCAAACCTTAATGTAAACTATGGACTCTGAGTGATAATGATGTATCAGTGTAGGTCTGTCAGTTGGTGATATTGATGATGGGGTAGGGGATGCATGTGCGGGAGCAGGGGAAATATGAGAAATCTCTGTACCTTCCACTCAGTTTTGCTGTGAACCTAAAGTTGCTCTAAAAAATAAAGTTTACTTAAATAAATAAATAAATAAATGAGGATAAAGAATGAATGAATGCAAAGAATATAAATAGTAAATGGTTTCAAGGTCTATAGTATATAAACTATTGAAAATAACTTTTCTACTTCATGTCCTCTTTATTTTCAACTTGCAGAGGGATGCAGAGGGATGTTAGACTTTAGGTTTTACACATGCAAATAAGCCCCAAGATTGTTTTACGAATCTCCACTTACTATTAAAATTAACACTTAGAGGTGAATATTTTACAGGTTTTTTGTTTTGTTGTTGTTGTTTTTTACTTTTTTTTCTATGAGAGCATTTATTATTCACCTGTTGCATTTATATTACTACAGTTTCCTATGTTCTATTTCTATACAATTCTCATTCTATTATTATACTATTTCTATGCTATAATTTCTGTTTCTAATGCTATAATAGTTTCTTATTTTAGTGATTTTCTATATAATATCTTTAAACACGTAGGTGTTGTAGTGATCTATATTATGGTCAATATCAGATAGTTTAAGGAGTACTTCCAGTTTGTTTTAAGAGTTAATCTTGTTACTAATAATTATTTATTCATTCCCTGTTTTCACCTCATTAAAAAATAATACTCCTTGTTCCCACAAACAACTTCAATTTTACTGAAACCACAAATTCCATTCAAACATCTAGTATTGCCAGTGGTGTGAATGCCTAATGGAATACAAGGTATTTATCAGGACAACTTCTGTTATCTCAGATTACTAATATTTCTTCCATTGATAACTTTAAGAGAATGCCCTAAGCACAATGTAAATTGTAATACTGAAGAGCTACATTTGAGGACTAGAAAGCCAAATAATGAACTTTTTATTGACAGTAATGACAGCTATTGGTAATTGCCTGCTCTCTACCCATGAATTACTGAGATAAGGAAATCTGTAAAGTACAGTAACAATTTGTGTCAGTTACAACTGAAAGGCACTTGCTATTTTTTGGTATCACAGACCAGAGCACATAGTAAGAACTCAATAAGCTGTGAGTTATAAATAGCATTTTATTATCTTCATCCAAGAGCCCTTCTATTCAAGATGGAGTATGGAGAGACAAGCTGTTATTCCTAGGACTGAGTTACCTAAACTTAGAGTTAGTTTAGAGTGGTTTTATAAATTTGCATAATTTTTTCAGGCAGTGATAATAGAAGATTTCATATCTGTGAATTTAGGTATTCCCAGAAGTACTATAATTGATGCCAAGGGAGATGAAAATGAAATGAAGTTACTTTGATTCTAAAATATTTTTGGAGGAACAGTCCTTGTTTTTTCGGAGATAGTTGGAGATACCTTAATATGTCTACCAAATGTGTCATTGCTCACAGGTCCTGTAACTAAGGAATGAAGACAAGGGAACACAAGGAAATAACACCCGTGATTTGAAGTGCAGCTTCAGCTTAGGTCCAAATTCCAGTAAATTCTTTTGTTCTTTTATTGCTCTAAATATTGCTCTATGAATTATATACCAAAGTAAAAACTGTTCTCTTCAGGCACTAGGATTCCAGAGGTAGTTCTCTGATTAGAATGAAATATATGTCAATAATTTTAGTTCTCAGATTATTGGCCTGTGAATAATGTCTTCACAAAGTGAAATTGTATATTATCTCGTGGTACCAGAGTCTTACAGTAGAAAGAATTTAAGCTTCTCCATAGGCAGAAAAGCTTTATTTACTAACTGTGTGTCCTTTTGAAAATCACATACTCTGTAAGTATCACTCAAAACAAGGATGGTAACCCTCTGTGAGTGGAAAGTTAAGTCCAATGTGATAATTAAAGTATTTCATGGAAGTATATCAATAAAAACGCCTTATGTTTATTAGAAACATATTGTCGATGGCAGCTATTTCAGAAGTATTTTTAAATTCCTACTCTTTCCTTTTGTCTACTTCTAAAATTATATTAATTGAAGTAAATTTCTAAGGGAAATTGGTCTAAAATTGAAATATTTTCAATTATTGAACTATTCCTTCTGAAGAAGTCTGTAGAGAAGTTTAGAATTTTAGTTGTAAATAAATTGGCTATCTCACTAGTGATGTTTGAATTGTAAAATTATTCATATTCAAGTTAGAATAGCATTTAGTTTTCAAAATAAAAATTTGGGAGAAATTAAGAGTATAAATACAATAGAGTAGTAAATTGTACGGGATCATTGAATTTTATACTCTCAGCTGTGCTTTATTTTAAACAAAAGGCATTTTCAATGAGGATAGAGTCCTTCTTCTTCTGGCTTTTGGTGACATCACATCACAGAGATTTGCTTCTCTTCAAGTTGCTCAGTTCTTCCTCTGCTACATTCAGTAGAATTTATGGGGTATGTGGTTGTTAAACATATAAAATTGTGTTGTCCTTTATGGTAGCCACTTAGCCATATGTAGTGAGCAGGAACTTGAAATGAATATCAGATTAGTATGACTGAGAAACTGAATTTTTTATTTTCTGTTTTTTTATTAAATTAGATTTAAGTAAACTTGAAGCTAAATACTTTTCTGTTAAGCAAAACTGTTATCTTTGTGAAACTACATTTTAATTTAAACCACTGAAAGTTTAGCATCTGAATTGAAATGTACTCTAAGTATAAAATGGATACCAAATTTTCAAAGATTTAATGCCAAACAGTAAAATATCACATTAACAATTTTTTAATATTATTACATGTTGCAATGATAATATTTTTGATATATTGGGTTAAGTAAAATATACTGTTAAAATTTATTTCACCTTTTTTCTTTCTTTTTTTTCTGTAGCCACTAGAAAATTTAAAGTGAAACTTACGGCATTCATTCCATTTCTGTTAGACAATGCTGGTATAGAGAGATGGCTGAATAAAAAATCCAACACTGAGAAGTAAATGCAAGCCTCAGATAAGTCAAATCAGGCTTAGAATGTGACCTGGGAGAGCAAGGGTAGCTTGGGGCAGAAGGGAGCGAAAGTTGTCTGCTCTTACAGATTCTACTTCACTGTAGAGTTGTCTTAGCAACTAGTGTATAAAACTGTCTTTTAGCTAGAGTGCTACTGACAGCTTTACCTAACCTGTAATAGCTTAGGGTTTCCCAATTCCCTTGAGTATTGGGAAACTTTTGATGATACTGTATCTCTCATTCTTTGGAAAAGAAACTGGAAATTTATTAAACCAGAAGAGTAATTCTCATAGTGCTAGAACCATCATCATCAGCGTCAGCTGGCAATCTTATTACAAATACAAATTCTCCAGTCCCACTCCAGATCTACTGAATCAGAAACTCTGGGAATGGGGATCAGAAATCTCTGAAGTAAGCCCCTCAGATGATTCTGGTGCACTAAGATTGTGAACCCCTGGAATATAATATTCTTGTATTGGAATATAATATGCTTGCTAACTGATGAATAAAATTCACTAAAGTAGGCTGAGATATCAGTAAGTCAACAGGTATTTAGTGAATAACTAAATAAAAGGCCATAATTAAGCACTGAGGCTGTAAAGAACTCATGAAAGTACAGTCATGTCTCCCTCTTCCAACAGCTTCTTGTATTAAATCATTAGTCTTCAGGAAGACCTCTGGATAGGGATTTTCCTGGTTTACTATTTAATTATCACTTGCCTTAATGGATTTTACTGCTTAGCATTTCTCAAACAACTCCTGGTTTATTGTGATGTAAGTGAGTCTAATCAACCGCAATGCTTTTGCTTTTATAGTGTACACAGAAGAATTGCTGAATGGGATAATAGGCTAGTTTTAAGGCACTAAGGCACTCCAGTATGCTTCCATTTTGATGAAAGCGATTGTGTTGCTTTTTGAAAATGTCAGAATGATTATGTAACTTTTATGGTGCTAAATTATTTTGGATGTGACATTCTTGGTAAGGAAAAAAGGGTGCTTCAAGAAATTACTTCAGAATCTGACTAATTTTTTATTCCAGTTTTGCTTGTGTAAATTAAAATTAAAAAGAATTACTTTTTTTGCCATCCCTGCTGTTAATTTTAGTACTTTCGATATTTACATTTAAATACTTAAGAAGGGAAAGCTTATCTATTTTGTATTCTAAATTCCCAATAATGCGCTTTCTCCTTTATTGTTCATTTACTTTTTTGGATGGTTTTATTCAAGTCTATAGAATATTGTGCACCTGTTTTCTAAACATATCTACCCCTTTCAAGTTAGTTCCAAATATATCAAAATGAATTTTTCCTTCTTTTAAAAATGGACAGCCTTTTTCTCAATCCCCACATAAACCTAAATATGGACTTAAAGAAATAAAATATGAATTTTACATTAAATTGTAAAATAAAAAGTCAATATATGCATGTACTACTTGAGTACATTTTCCCTTTGTCACAAAGAGAGAAAATCCAGCAAGAAAGCTCTGTTAACTATTGTCAACCCTAAAGCCTCCTTTTCCAAACACTACCCTAAACACATAAGACAAAATTTTTAAATAAACAGGACAAGCATACAAGGACATAGGATTACTTTCACCACTCTAAAGCTAGGCGTTCTTCAAAGAGCTTTAACCATCGTGAAGGTATCAAAGGCCTAGCACTTTGGCAAGCAACATCCATGTCAACATTGCTGACTGTTGTATTTTATAATCTAAAGCATAGCAATAATAAAAGCCGTTGGAGCTTTTGTCTTCATTAGTGTTAACAAGGGCTATTCTCATTCATGTGCATGACTAATGCCTTCCCAAAAATGTAGTCCATTTTTGAGAAGTCCAATGCTCTAGTCCATGCTCTAGTCCATTTTGAGTGGGTAAAAGAGAAATACTATTCTTTACCATGGCAGGTGGGCTTAAATGCTTCAAAGGGCACTTAATGGAGTGTCTGGAATCAGGGCTTGAGGTATCCTGGTGTCAAACTGTTTTAATCAGAGTTTTGAAGATGATGGGTAAAAACAAACAAACTAATTAACATAGGTGATAATAGCATGTCCAGTAAAAATTTTAAAAACACTAATGCTATATGTGACTTTCAGTAAAATGATCTTGCAAAGCCCTAGGCAAGCTGTTTACTTTCATTTTCTACAATGCTGCACCTGGTCATTTTTCTAAACTTGTTTAAGTTCTTCCACCAACAGTCCTTTCATCTATTCAGAGGGTTCCGTGTATGGCCCCAGGCTCTTGCCATTGTATGTTATGGTGATGGGTTGGTAAGAGATCTGTTTCTCTCATAAAAGATAAAATATGTAGATTTATATTTTCGTGCATTTGAAGGCTTTGAGTTGGTTCCCTCCATTCTGAGTAGTTATTTATAGTGTATTTGTACACATGCATATAGATATGTGTGTGTGTGTATACACACGTGTGAAACAAAGCATTTTATGTTTATAATACAAAGCCCCTTCTCTTACATGTAGATAAATACTGGTAGTACAGAAATACAGAAAAGGCAAATGTATAATACATGATGCCCTAGACTACCTAACCAGACACGCAAAATTGTTTTACCAAAAATGAAAATATTCTCTTGTATGGCGGCAGTTTGTTCCAGCTGCATCTGTGCTTTGCTGTGATTCACAAATTGGTTGAAGTTTGGCTCTTGGCATACTTTTAGCCTCAAAATGTATAAGTATTCTAGGGAAAATAAGGGACTTGCCCATTTATGTACTCTTACATCTGATTTGAGATGAATTTTAATTTTATGAATATAAGATAATTTTTTTTGAATAGGACTATTTGATAAAATAAGAAAGATTACTTCTAACTATTTACAGTGACACACAAAACAGTCTTGTAAATATTTAAGATCTGGGTTATAATGATTGATGATATTGGTGTTTACCTAATCTTTAAAAAAATACTAATCCATTGATTATGATATGCTGCATGTCATTCCACAAGGAATATATAACCACTTTAGCAAAAATGTATGTAGTTCAATAATAAAATACTTTTTTCCAAAAATTAAATGGAAAACTTACGGAGAAAAAATAATAAGACCATTCAGACCCCTCAACTGCTATATTTGAGCACAGATTTTGGCACTGAATTTCTTGATGGCTTAAGGAAAATGTAGAAAGGGCCAGTTAAAAAGGAGAAAACATCTGTTTCTCAGGGAAGCAAAGCTCTCCCTATTAAAAAATAAAAGATATTTCCTCAGTGGGTTTTCACCCAGAGGGTCTTTGGTAATAGATATATAACTAACTTTGCTCAGATACCACCCAACAGCAAACCTGGTGAAAGAGCTCATTTCTTTTAGGGTCCATGGATGAAAATCATCAACAATGCATTAACAGTCAACTTGTTTTATTTCAAGGACAAAACAGAATTTCTAGCAAGAATATCTTTCAGAATCTTCTGTTATTCCCATTTCTTTCAGTTTTATTTTTGCTGAATTAGAGTCAATTTAAAGTTTGTTTATTTATTTATTTATTTATTTATTTATTTATTTGCGGTATGCGGGCCTCTCACTGTTGTGGCCTCTCCCGTTGTGGAGCACAGGCTCCGGACGCGCAGGCTCAGCGGCCATGGCTCACAGGCCCAGCCGCTCCGCGGCATGCGGGATCCTCTCGGGGCACGACCCCGCATCCCCTGCATCAGCAGGCGGACTCTCAACCACTGCGCCACCAGGGAAGCCCTAAAATTCTTTTATCTGCCGTAATTTGAGATACCGAAT
>NW_006791676.1:584951-587535 GCF_000442215.2 Lipotes vexillifer
TTTAGATAAGAAAAGCAAAGCAAGAATATCGGCTATTATTGAAAAACTAAAAGATTACAAGTGTTTTCAATGATGTGGAGAAATTGGAACCCTTGTGCACTGTTGGTGGGAATATAAAATGGTGCAGCCCCTATGGAAAACAGTATGGAGGTTCCTCAAAAAACTAAAAATACAACTACATGTGATCCAGTAATCCCACTTCTAGGTATTCAAATAAAATCATTGAAATCAAGAACTCGAAAAGACATTCACATTCCCATGTTCATTGCAGCATCATTCACAATAGCCAAGATATGGAAAACCCTAACTGTCCATCAACAGACGAATGGATAAAGAAAAATGTAGTATATACATACAATGGGCTATTATTCAGCCTTTAAAAAGAAGGAAATTCTGCATTATGTAACAACATGAACTGAGCTTGAGGAAATTACGCTAAGTGAAATAAGCCAGTCAGAGAAAGACAAATACTGTGTGATTCCACCTAGATGTGTTAAATAGTCAAACTCATAGAAACAGAGAGTAGAATGGTGGTTACCAAGGGCTGGGCAGGGAGAGGGAAATGGGGAGTTGCTATTCGAGGGGTGTAAAATTTCAGTTATGCAAGATGAGTGAGTTCTAGAGATCCACTGTACAGCATCGCGCCTATAGCTAGCAGTACTGTGTTGTGCACTTAACTTTTTTTTTTTATCTCACCGATTTTTCTTCTTCTTTTTTTAATTGGAGTATAGTTACTTTCCAGTGTTGTGTCAGTTTCTGCTGTACTGCACTTAACATTTTTAAGAGGATAGGTTTCATATTAAATGTTTTTACTACAATTAAAAAAGTAAAGAATGTATCAGTTTTAATCCTAAATAACCATTCAGAGTTTGTCTACAAGTGTTGCACCATTGAGTAGCAGATCCAAGACACATGGCCTGTTAGATGAAACATGATGTCTGGTCTCCCACAGCGACTCTGTAATTACTGTTTACATTTCTATCTCCATTGTTGAATCTCAAGCTCCTTATGGGTGGGAACAACTTTTCATTCACAACAACTTTTCATTCACAGTGCAGTGCCTAGCGCATATTAAGCACTTGATAAGAAAAGAAAAAGAAAACAAAGATTGTTATAGCTCTTCCATCAGCACATTCTATGGGACATTTTTCTATTTTTGAATCTTAAAAATTATATTGTTTTAAGACAACATTTTGAAAGAAGGATTTATTCACATTGCCTATTTTTTAAGGACGGGACAGAATTAAATATGGACATGAGGGGTTCAATGTATATTGTTGATTATTTTGATTTGAGCCCAGATTTCAACTATTATGCATTTGGAGTAGATCTGTCATTATATTCCTATACCAGAGAAACGAAAAATTCTTAGAAAATAAATCCTAGAAGTTTATTCAAGATTCTATCACACAACATGTAGAATGTGCAATGAAGCCTTGGAAAATATCCATGTATAATTTTCTAAAATTCATGTGTCTCTTTGAGAATCTTACCGTATTAATACCAATTACAATGCAAATGAAAGCTTTGGCAAAAATTAGCTTGTTCGAATATTTTTTTTCGAACGTGTTAGCCCTACAATACTCCAGCAATTCTCTGGGATAGCAAATCCGCAGGGGAATAAAAAGTAAAATTTAAAAAGCCATAGGGCCAACCACTTTCATTTTCTGGTTAAAATACTGTTTCTAGAAAGGAAGTTTCTAGTAAGGAAAATGGAAAAGTGCTATAAACTATACCTATATCTATATATAGTGTATGTAGGGGCACAAGGGAACAAAGCTTTTTACCTTTTTCATTTACTGAAGGAAGATAAATTTATATATTTTTAAAATTTGCTTGAAGGCCCATTATAAATAGTATTATTATTCTTGTCACTATTCACACTATTCTTTATTCTATCAAGTAGGAAAAAAGACCAAAATTAGTCTCCCATTTAATTCAGAAATGGGTTGCTATAGACAGCTACTGAGACAATTGAAACTTCCAGTCCATAATGTTATACATTTGATTAATTTGCATATGTTCATATTATCTCCCTCTAACCTTTGCTGGATTTCCAGAGCTATAACTTGGCCTGTACATCTCGTTACTAGCCTTAGTGTAGTTAGGCCCTGCCTCAGGCAAAATGGTGAACTTACTTCTTGTGCTCAGGACTCTGCTAAGGACTTCCTGTGGGTCGGAGCTGCCAACTGTGCTGTCACATTTAAAGATCTGCATTGACAATTTCGTTCCTATACCTTTAACATTTAGGTCACAGATCAGGGGTTTGCAAACAACGGCCCATGTGTAAGAATCCCTCAGTTTGCTTTCATTCTGTTCTTGATGCTGTTTTGTTTGAATGCCTTTGTGTCTATTTTGCTATAACCTCAGTCCAACCAGTTTCTGTTTTCAGTTCCAACCCATTACACACATTGATAATAATAATTTGGACCCTGAAGATATGTTAGCTCTTCCTCCCTATGAAAGCTCTTGTTTTCTCCTGAGTAAAGTTAGACTTCTGTGTCCAAATAAGAAATGTAAATATTCCAGTAACTACTAATGAATGGATCAGTTCTCTTAGGTAGTTTGTGTGTTTCCAGCAGGA
>NW_006791676.1:587556-608070 GCF_000442215.2 Lipotes vexillifer
AGCAGGAATCACCAATGTCATAATCTAGGGATACTAAATAGATTATTTACCCTGATCAAGGTTGTTGGCTTGACAGAGCATCGTGGTGGCAAGATTTCTGAGACCAAATCCAAGTGTAGTGAGAGACTATAGTTATTGGTGGCCACAGACTGTTGGAGATTAGGGTTTATCAACTTTTATAGTTCCAGTAGGTGAGAATTTACCTTATTATGCTTTATAATTATGTACTTACCATATTGCCCCACCATTCTTCAACGAGATTGTAACCCACTAGGTGTGTATGCATCCAGATTATCTAAGTATCCTTGTGGCACCCATCTTAGAGCTTTACGCATGGAAAGCTACCTATATAATTGGAATGAAATTAAGCTAGGTCAGAGGAGGAGATGTTTCTTGACCCTCTATCTCCTGCTGCAACTTTACCTACAAAGGGATTCCAAATTTAAAAATAAAACAGTATTAAGCAAAAAACATTCTTAAAAAAATTCTGAGTATTGACTGTCAAACATGAACACAGCTTATTTTATCGAAGCTACAGCTCTCTTCCAGATGCCCTGCAGTTGCTAGTGCATAGGAACTGTGGCTTGTTAAATGTTCACATATGCATTATACTAAGCACAATACAGAATATGGTATATGTAGCTGCTACTGCCTAGGAACCACAGGTAGTACCTGTCCTCGGAAACATTTTTCTGATAATAAGAGATGTGAAATACTATCACGTATTTTACATTATCTAAGACAAGCTGGGTAGTGTATGACCATAGATCAGTTGTATTACCTGGATTACATGAGGAGAAAACCTCTAAATTTGCTATCATTAGGAAGTCTTGAGCCCACTTAGCTCACTGGGGTAGATGTTTGAGCATCTCATTGGACAAACTGTTGGCATCCCAATGGGCTCTGGTTCACGCCGTATCAGTGGGCAATTCTTGTCAGTGTTGGCTTGCAGCCTATTATGTGCTGCACTCCTTCCTGGCACCCTATGTACATTATCACATTCAGTCCTCTCAAGAACCCTTTCAGGTTCATATTGTTATACCCATATTACAGATGAGAAAACTAAGGTTTCGAAAGATTAAATAATTTGCCCAGTGTCGTGAAGCTGATCAGTGTAGTTATGAGAGTCAGACTCAGGCTTCTCTGATTCCAGTGCCCATGCTCTTTCTTTGTTGTCATTCGTGGTGTACATAAACAACTTTTCATTTAAGCAAAACATAGACGCTATTGGTATGAACAAACTTATTGTAGAATTTCAAATTTCCTGTTTGTTTGTTCCTTGGGCCTGACTGTGCTTGTCTTCAGATTTATTTTCTGAGGCAGCATTCTTACTCTGTGCTCTTCATTGTTTCTTCTTTTTACTCAGTCTTTCACTTCACAGAAGTAAAATAGCCAATATCTGCCTGTGATTCTGTGCACAGAGCACGTGCATGACCCTGTGCTCTTAGACTTGCTCATAGGAGGGACCCAGGATGCTTTCCTCTCTCACTGTAAAAATGGAACCGGTCAGAGCAAGGTGTCCACAATTATTGTCATAAACTGTTTATGAATCCCACAGACGTACACTCCTATTCTGGGCATGTCTCAAGACAAGATAAAGAGAAATGATCCTTGTTCTACAGAGGAGGTTTTGTGATGTTTCTCAGTATGACTAGAAGAGCCCTCAGTGTCAGAATCTTAATGTAGACAAGGACTTCCTTCACTGCTTCCTTGCTATTCTTCTCATGTACTAGATTTGCACTCGTGAATTTTCAGAGCTAATAGTCAGTGGATATCAAAGTGGGTCCTGAAGACAGAACTCAAGGGCTGTAAGGAGCCAGTAGTGAGGGGTTGTCCTCAGGACAGACTTCACCCTGCTTTAACCAGAGGAGCTCCATCTGAGGGCAATGTCCTATGAAAACAAGAGTGTTCCTGGAACAAAAAAAAGAAATATGAACTGCACTGGTGTTGTCGAGATTCCTCATAATTGTTGCTGCCTCCTCTTTCTCTATCTTCTCTCTCCCCCTTCACCACCAGACTCTCCAAGTATAAAGTTTTAACTACTTTCCTTCCAATTTACCCACTAAATTCTGTAATGATGAAAAAGATTTTAATAGAATGTGATTATGTTATCAAATTACTGAATCATATAACATTAAATCATTGACAATATGCAAGGCAAACCTTAATCTAAAACTAATTAATGAGTCCCTTTATATCTATGAAATGAATTAACTGAGAATATAGATTTTCTGGTTACTTATTCACTTTAATGATATTAAAAACTAAAGCACGGGGCTTCCCTAGTGGCTCAGTGGTTAGGAATCCACCTGCCAATGCAGGGGACACAGGTTCAAGCCCTGGTCCGGGAAGATCCCACATGCTGTGGAGCAACTAAGCCCGTGCGCCACAACTACTGAGCCCATGTGCCACAACTACTGAAACCCGCCCGCCTAGAGCCCTCTGCTCTGCAACAAGAGAAGCCACTGCAATGAGAAGCCCACACACCACAAATAAGAGTAGCCCCCGCTCACCGCAACTAGAGAAAGCCCGCGTGCATCAATGAAGAGGCAAGGCAGCCAAAAATAAATAAATAATTAAAAACAAAAACTAGGGCTTCCCTGGTGGCACAGTGGTTGAGAATCTGCCTGCCAATGCAGGGGGCACGGGTTTGAGCCCTGGTCTGGGAGGATCCCACATGCCGCGGAGCAACTGGGCCTGTGAGCCACAATTACTGAGCCTGCACGTCTGGAGCCTGTGCTCCGCAACAAGAGAGGCCGCGACAGTGAGAGGCCCGCACACCGCCATGAAGAGTGGCCCCCACTCGCCGCAACTGGAGAAAGCCCTCGCACAGAAACGAAGACCCAACACAGCCAAAAATAAATAAATGAATAAATTAAAAAAACAAAACAAACAAATTAAAAAAAACCCTGAAACTCACAGCTCTCACGGTGTGCGTTTAAAAAAAAAAAAAAAAACTAAAGGTAAAAAAACCAAAAAAAAACTAAAGCACGTTCTTAACTAACTGGGCAAAATAGTTGAGTGTGATGAATAGCTTAAAAAGAAAAAAAAAAAACAGTGTAATTTCACTAGCTCTGATATGTATTTTACTCAAGGTAATGAATCAGGACTTTTAAAACTATTCGAACTGCAGGCTATCAAGAAATAAAATTAATGTGTTTTATACATATTAATAAGGTCATTTTTTCAATGTCAGATTCTTCTAGGACCTAAACCATATTATAGTTTGAAGTTAGGCTCCCTTTTTGGAAGGCATTATTATGTGTTAATAATAGGAACACATAAATGGTACAATAAAAATTGGTTTGTTAAGCCTAATTAGTAGGGTGACTGGGCAATTCACTCCAGTGAAATCTCTCTGAGACTGTTTTCCCATATGGGAAATAGAAGTAGGCTTAAGAGTACATGTGTACTAAAGAACATACGTATGAGAGAAAAAGACAGTAAACATAACAGGACGGTGGTTGTTAAATACTTGTGGAGATTATTCTGGCAGTTAAGATATGAGTACCACAGTGAGTGTATAGAACCACAGCTCTAATCTTTTCTCCAGTGTCTCTCAGATCTTTTTCCAGCCCGGCACTGAGCAGAGTTGTGTTTGAGGAGGGGAAATGTGATACTATCTGCAGTGTACCTGTTCTTTATGGGAAAGAACAGGGAGTGATTTTACATGCACAGACACCAGGTACATGATTCATCTGAGTTAGTCGCTGGTACATAAGTGGTCAAATTCTTCCTTCTTTCCTTCCTTTCTCTCTCTTTCTTCCTTTCCTTCTTTCTACTAGCTAGCTAGGTAGCTATCCATCCATCTATCTTTACTTCTTTATTTTACCATAGAATTTCCATCCGATATGAAAACTAAAAATTTTAAAATTTCCAAAAGTATGCCTCAAAAATTCTGAGATGAGAAACAAGTAAATTTTGTTTTAATAATTCAGCTTAAAAAGTTGAACATCTAGATAATACTCAGAGTTACAGTTCATGCTTGGTAAATTCAAGTGCACTTATGTTGGACAGTAGCTTATATTCAGAATGTTTGCTTAAAATGAAAATATTGTTCAAAAATACTTTATTTTTTAAAATTTTTGAACGTATTTTAAAAGACGTCATATAATATTTATTTATTCAAATAATCTATAAAACCATGTAGGTTTTTGAACTTGTTTTTAGTAGATGCATGAGAGCGCTGAAGCCACACTCCTAGGGTTCAAATCCTGGCTCTGTGGCTTCTTCCTCATGTGCCCCTGGGCAGGTGACTTAGCTCTGTGCCTATTTCCTTGTGTATAGAATGGGGTAATAGTACCTACCTGCTGGCGTCGTATAGTAAGGAGGAGTTGATATATGTCAAGATCAAAAAACAGTGCCTGGCAAATAATATACTCTGTGAGTGTTGGCTCATATTACTTGTCTCAGTAGAGGTTTTCAGAACCATTAAAAATGGAAGCTCATTAAATAATTGGAAAATTAATAGCCCAATAAGTGTGGTGCAGTCACAATTCAGTGCCCACTCTCAGGGGGTTCTAAGCAGCACTGGCTTCAGATTCTTTCCTGAAAAAGTTGTCCCAAAAAACCGGAACAACCCAAACAATGAACAAGCAAAAGCAACAATGAAAACAGAAGTCCTACCTACTCCCCAACTCCCACAAAACAAAGACAAAAACAGAAAACTCCCCATGCACCCTCAGTAGAGAGTAGTAATAAAAATCAGAAGAAATGAAAATCCAAAATGCAGAAAAGGTTTCCTTTTTACCCCAATCGCTTGAATGTTTAAAGCAAGTTAGATCGGTTTTACTTTTTTTTGTTGAAGTGTAGTTAGTTAATTTACAATATTGTGTTAGTTTCAGGTGTACAGCAAAGTGATTCAGTTATATATATGTTTTTTTCAGATTATTTTCCATTATAGGTTATTACAAGATATTGAATATTATTCCCTGTGCTATACAGCAAATCCTTGTTGCTTATCTTTTTTATGTAGTTTGCACCTGTGACTCCTATACTCCTAATTTATTGCTCCCCTCTTCCCTTTCCTCTTTAGTAACCGTAAGTTCGTTTTCTATGTCTGTGAGTCTGTTTCTGTTTTGTATATAGATTCATTTGTACTGTTTTTTACATTCCATGTATAAATGATATCGTATAATATTTGTCTTTGTCTGACTCACTTCACTTAGTATGGTATTCTCTAGGTCCATCCATGTTGCTGCAAATGGCAGTATTTCACTATTTTTTATGGCTGAATAATATTGCATTGTATCTATACCATATCTTTTTAAACCAATCATCTGTTGATGGGCACTCGAGTTGTTTCCATGTCTTGGCTATTGTAAATAGTGCTGCAGTGAACACTGGGGTACATGTATCTTTTTGAATTAGAGTTTTCATCTTTTCCAGTTATATGCCCTTTTCTGGATTAATCCTGGAATGGGATTTCTGGATTGTATGGTAGCTCTGTTTTTAGTTTTTTAAGGAACCTCCGTACTGTTTTCCATAGTGGTTTCACCAATTTACATTCCCACCAACAGTGTAGGAGGGTTCCCTTTTCTCTGCACCCTCTCCAGCATTTATTATTTGTAGACTTTTGATGATAGCCATTCTGACTGGTGTGAGGTGACACCTCATTGTGATTTTGATTTGTGTTTCTCTAATAATTAGTGATGTTGTGCATCTTTCCATGTGCCTGTTGGCCATCTGTATGTCTTCTTTGGAGAAATGTCTATTTAGGTCTTCTGCCCATTTTTTTTTTTTTTTTTTGCAGTACGCGGGCCTCTCACTGTTGTGGCCTCTCCCGTTGCGGAGCACAGGCTCCGGACGCGCAGGCTCAGCGGCCATGGCTCACGGGCCCAGCCGCTCTGTGGCATGTGGGATCCTCCTGGACCGGGGCACGAACCCGTGTCCCCTGCATCAGCAGGCGGACTTTCAACCACTGCGCCACCAGGGAAGCCCTTCTGCCCATTTTTTGATTGAGTTGTTTGTTTTTTTGATATTGAGTTGTAAGAGCTGTTTGTACATTTTGGAAATTAACTCCTTGTCAGTTACGTGGCTCTCAAACATTTTCTCCCATTCCATAGACTTTTTGTTTTGTTGATGGTTTCCTTTTAAAGCAAATTAAATTTAAGTGACTGCAAAAAACTCCAAAGAAGAATGTCAGGATATCTAACTAAAGCATATTATGATCATGTCAATAAATCAGTGAAATGTTGAAAAACTTTTGATATAAATGACTAAGTGGTGGTGATATACTAAAAATAACTATATTAAGCAAGAGCAATAATGATAGAATAAGAAGTTAATAGAAAAGAAAGGGTTTTATTAAAGTATTACATTTAAGACCATTAATCTTAAGAATGGACATTGCCAACTGGTATATTTATCTCCAGCTAAATGTGATTCATGGCTGTTAAAAAGACTGACTTTCTTGGTTTATGCTGTTTCATGACAAGCTAATATTTTCTTTCAAAAGTGAAATATGTGTATAAATGACAATATTTGAGGCTCATTTAAAAAATCAGGAAATAGTACAGACTCTTTGCATAGCAGGGCTGTCCTTATTGGGCCCATGTCAGCTCTTACTGACAAATCGTGAGCACCAGTTGGAAGAGATCTAGGAGACAAAGACTCTCCTTTAAACAAACTCACCAGCTTTCTCCCTGCCCCATTCCTCCCCTTGAGAGCTGGTTAACACTGTGGAGATTAACCACAAGTTAAAAAGCATTATACCCCACTGGTCCAGACTTTATTCTAAATGAAAAACTTCTGAAATATTACTGTGGGTTACATGGAGCAACTTTATCAAAGATTTTTTTTTTCCTTTAAGTATTTGCTGAAATTTTCCAAAACAGTAATGTATCCCAACTAGTACTACTTTCTGAAATCTTTAGGAAAGGAAGTGAACTAATGCTTATTGACCGTCTGACTGCGTTCTATCCTCACTGCAATCCGGGGGGTAAGGTGATCTGGCTGCTATTTTTGTGGATGAGGACAGAGAAGCTCAGAGAGTCGTTTGCCCAGTGTTGCCAAGTTTCCAAGGGGTGGATGTGGAGTCCTCTGGCTTAAGTTCTTTCCACTCCTTAATGGAATTAGAAAGGAAACTTAAATACAATTTAGCACAAAACCACTCAACTAGAAGTCAGTTCTTTACTGCTCCAGTCAGTGTCTATGTAATTGATGAGAGGAGAATTAGCACATCTCTGGTAAGGGTTAAGTGAGAAATAAATGAATATTGGGGTCAGTAGTGTTATTTCCACACCTAACATTACAGAGATTGAGGGAAGGAACGCTAATTTGTAGTCAGTATGCCAGGGCCCATGTAGTAGTTCTGCCATTCACTGGCACTAAGAATATGTGCAAATTATTTACTCTCGGAACGTCCATATTCTGTAAAGCTAGCCCACAGTATGATTAGGAGGATTAAGAAAACAGCGTAATAGAGAATCTGTGACATATATTAACTCAGTAAATCATTGTTGGCTTTGGATCAATAGTATCAAGTAACATGTGTTTTTTTTTTTTTTAATCTTTAATTTGTTGAAGACTTCCATTCTTCTACAGACATTCTGCATTTCACAAAATCCAAACACTGGATTGTAGAAACAGTGTAAATTCAGATTAAATGGGAATTTTGCTTGAAAAAAAATCAAGGGAATTCCTCACAACTTGTATTTTTTTTCAAAGTGTACCTACACATCGTTTACTCAGACTTACCAGTTATTAGCTCTTTGAGCTGCAACTTGAATGCACTCAATACGTTTCGAAAGGAGAAACTCTGAAGTCTGGATTCACTGATGAATACATCAGACACTCGTTTACACTGCAAACTGAAACATGCAGAAAGATTCTCGTTAATGTGGGTATCTGATGTTCGGAGCTGTGGTATTAAAGTATAAAAACTTCGCTGAGTTTTAATGACAACACCCTTTTTTTTTTTTTTTTTTTTTTTTTTTGCGTTACGCGAGCCTCTCACTGTGGCCTCTCCCGTTGCGGAGCACAGGCTCCGGACGCGCAGGCTCAGCGGCCATGGCTCACGGGCCCAGCCGCTCCGCGGCATGTGGGATCCTCCCGGACCGGGGCACGAACCCGCGTTCCCTGCATCGGCAGGCGGACTCTCAACCACTGCGCCACCAGGGAAGCCCAATGACAACACCCTTTTGTATTCATCTTAGAGATGTCACCTTTAGGGGATACAGCTAAGAGGGTTTGTAAAATAAATTTAAAAGAGGATATTTATCCAATCTAGTCTCACATTGTCTTTCCTTCAGAGTGTTTGCTGAGGCATCAGATTGGCAAACACATCTCTGTCAACATCTGCTTTCATTTTCCAAATTGACAGCATTCGGAAGCAGAATTTGGGATTAGATGTTATTCTTAAACCTTGGATCAGGCTATAAAACCACATTCCGTCTGCTGCAGAAAAGCCTTTCTGAAAACATCTCAAAACATTGTTGGCCTGAGCCAAACATGTCCTGCAAAGTACTTAAGTTTACTTTACAGATTTTCCCAAACTTGCTGATATTAGCTAAATTTATGAGATGTCGAACAAATGGACAGTTTTCTGTAGATGGACTGGATTGGGCAAGTCCAGGCAAGGGAGCAGAGTCGCTAATGACTGTTATGGGATAAAGAGTTTATCGTAAAAATTAGGCCTTCCACAGTTGTAGAAGGAACTGTGGAAGTGAAGGTCAGAAAGGATAGTTGGATCATCGGAAACAATCAGTCTGAGAAAACGTGTACTTCCAGCTACCACGTTGGACTGCCAGGGGCAAGCTGGGGAGGGAGTTTGTAGGCACTTATTACCTCTGGTAAGTTACCACCTCTGTGGCTTCACAGTGAAGCGCTCGGTGGTGGCCCTCACCACTGCTGGATAACAGGATCGTCGACCAAGAAGTTGCTAGATGGGAGTGGAGGAGAGAGGACAGGCTGAAACCTGCCTGGTATCTCTGCACCTGTCTATCATGGCATCTGACGATGACGACCCTCACAGTAATGACTGCTGGACTGCTACACTTCCGCCTTCCAGGTCTCACACCGCGGCATGTGGGATCCTCCCGGACCGGGGCACGAACCCGCGTTCCCTGCATCGGCAGGCGGACTCTCAACCACTGCGCCACCAGGGAAGCCCAATGACAACACCCTTTTGTATTCATCTTAGAGATGTCACCTTTAGGGGATACAGCTAAGAGGGTTTGTAAAATAAATTTAAAAGAGGATATTTATCCAATCTAGTCTCACATTGTCTTTCCTTCAGAGTGTTTGCTGAGGCATCAGATTGGCAAACACATCTCTGTCAACATCTGCTTTCATTTTCCAAATTGACAGCATTCGGAAGCAGAATTTGGGATTAGATGTTATTCTTAAACCTTGGATCAGGCTATAAAACCACATTCCGTCTGCTGCAGAAAAGCCTTTCTGAAAACATCTCAAAACATTGTTGGCCTGAGCCAAACATGTCCTGCAAAGTACTTAAGTTTACTTTACAGATTTTCCCAAACTTGCTGATATTAGCTAAATTTATGAGATGTCGAACAAATGGACAGTTTTCTGTAGATGGACTGGATTGGGCAAGTCCAGGCAAGGGAGCAGAGTCGCTAATGACTGTTATGGGATAAAGAGTTTATCGTAAAAATTAGGCCTTCCACAGTTGTAGAAGGAACTGTGGAAGTGAAGGTCAGAAAGGATAGTTGGATCATCGGAAACAATCAGTCTGAGAAAACGTGTACTTCCAGCTACCACGTTGGACTGCCAGGGGCAAGCTGGGGAGGGAGTTTGTAGGCACTTATTACCTCTGGTAAGTTACCACCTCTGTGGCTTCACAGTGAAGCGCTCGGTGGTGGCCCTCACCACTGCTGGATAACAGGATCGTCGACCAAGAAGTTGCTAGATGGGAGTGGAGGAGAGAGGACAGGCTGAAACCTGCCTGGTATCTCTGCACCTGTCTATCATGGCATCTGACGATGACGACCCTCACAGTAATGACTGCTGGACTGCTACACTTCCGCCTTCCAGGTCTCACATACAGAGAGGGGCTTTGGGAAACACGGTTTCTAGCTTAACGATATACACAGTACAAACCATGACATGCTCTGGAATCCACGCTATGGATGCCCATTCCATTGCTGGCTTTGGTGAGGGACGTTTAGTCTCCTTTTGAAGCTGTTTGACTTCATTCTGTTCTCAGAATAATGCAGCAGAAACCCTTGGAACCATTGATTTTCTGCTTGGATGTTTTCTTCATTTAACCTCTCCAGTGGCTTTCTGTTTCTTCCTCAGTGGTTAATCTAAAGACCTTAAAATGACCTAAAAGCTTTTGAAGCTTGGACTCCCCATGTCCTCTCTGACCTTATCCCCCAGGCTTCCGTGTCCCCTCCCTCATTCCAGCCACCCTGGCCCCCTCATGTTTCCGTGAAAATGTCAGACATTCTCCTGCTTTAGTGCCTGTGCACTTGCTGTTCCTGAAATGCTTTTCTACAAAATAGCCACATGACTCATCCCATCACCTCTTTCTGGTCTTTCTTCAAATATCAACTTCTCAGAAAAGCTTTTCATGACTATTTTATTTAAAACTGTACCCCTAACTCCCTATATATCTTGCCTGGTCTATTTTTTTCCTCTGTCCTTTTCATTATTTAACAGACTATTTATATTCCATATGTATTTCTTGTGCTATCTTTTCACCCACACAAGAATCTAAGCTCCATGAGGGCAGAAATTTGTGTCTGTTTTCTTTACTGCTGTGCCTGGCACTTGATGAGCAGATAAGTCAGTAGGAACCCCACAAGTATTTGTTGAATATATTCAGTGAAATAATTAGAGTCACAAAATTGTTTGGTCTGTTCATAAGGATCGTGAGGGGCTTTGTGCTTTGAATGCAAGGGGTAATTTTAAATGCCATATTTCAAAATTAATTACACTGGAAATATCTAAATTCCAGTTAGTTTTCATTCTGACTTTTTATTCCACTGACGATGAGACTTGCAACATGAAGGAATATTTGTTGAATTTACCTAGCTATCTAAATGTCTACCTTCGTGACAGCAAATCACAAAAGGATTTTCTCAGCCCTGGTGAGAAGTTTGCTCTCCTCTCAAAGCCCTGAATTAGTCACTTTTCTAAGAGATCCCCCTGAAATCTAAAAGACTTGAGCTTAGAGACTTAAGGGAAGGACAATTCAAAACCAACTGTCTAGATTTCCCACATTTGACTAATTGTTAGGGAAACCATGATCAAAAAGAGCTTTTGAAAAAATTATATAACTAAATCCAGTAAATTACCTTTACTTATTATTGCCACTGCTCTCATCACTTCCACTACTTCTTTCATTTGTTCCACTTTCAATCCAATTTTTATCTTCCTCATTCTCTTCTGCCACATTTAGTTGCTTCCATTTTCCTAGTCATGAGCATATGCATAAATAATGTTGAGAGTTAATCAATTAACATATGGGTTTAGTTAATAAACATAAGGACTTAATAATATGTGAATAAGAATTAACAACCCAAATTCACTTTCTTGCTTTACCATTTACTGCAGCCTAACATTCTGAAAACTTTTTATTTCTCTGAGTCTCATCTGTTTAAATAACAATAGATAATAATAGATTCTATCTTTATGAGGATTAGATGAGTGAATACACATAAGACATTTAGCACAATGCTGAAGACATAGCACACATTAAATCCATGTTACTATCAATGTTCAAATTATCAATATTTCAAAATTATAGATTATGTGTATAAATGGGCATGTTTGGATATATAAACATGACATAATCTCTATTGAATTTCTCTTTAATTAATTAGACAGCGATGGTAATGGAACATATAAATCATCACATCAGTTTATTACAGTCATTATATATGACAATTAGCTGTTCTAACAGCTATTTCTCTTGAGAAGGAATCAAATCATATTAATTCAAGGCAGTGCACTTTTCAAATTGTGTATTTATGTTTAATAACTAGTTGAAATAATGTCTTCTGCAGGAAATACCATTCTTAGAAACACATTCTGTCCTCAAATTTGTAAGTTTGGAACTCCAAAACCTTTTACAAGGGCATAAGTTTGGAAAAGAAGCCATGATTTCCATGCTTGGGAAAAGTGAGTTCAATTAGGATAAGGGTGTAGATAAAAATTAGGATAAGGGTTTTACAGAGTCTGAAAGTTGTGTTTGGATACTGTCACAAAACTTAGGGTACTAGTGTTTTATTTTTATTTCGTCTCTACATGTTACTATTTTCCGCCCTTACCCTTAAGACTCAGTGGCTCTTTCTAGGTGTTCAATGTACAACTACCCTAGCAGTAGCACAGTGCGTCATTTTTTTTTATAGTAGCAAGAGATTAGGGGAAAAAAAAAAACCCCTGAAAATCCTTCAGTGGAGAATTTGTTACATAAACAAGGCACAACTGTACAGTGAAATACTATGCAGCCCTTAAAAAGGATAAGACAGCTCTTTGTGTACTTAAATAAAAACATCACTAAAATATGTTATTGTGGAAATGAAACAAGACGCAGAAAGGTCTGATTTATAAGCTGTGACTTTTGTTGAAGAAAATATTGCTATGGTTATGTCTGTGGAGTATTACTAACTGTTATTATCTCTAAGGAAGGGAATTGCTTTTCTAGAAACAAGGAAGGTAGAGAGGGAGACTTATTTTTGCTGCTCCTTATCAAAGTGAATTCATAAGACACAGTTTAAATTTTTTTTCCATCTCCTTGGATACATTTATATGGGTAGCACTCTGGATATACTAATCAGCCATACACCAGAAAGAAGGTTTTTATTTAAATTCACAGTTGCAAGAGAAGGAAGAAGAAAACAGGTGTACACCTAGAGGAAATGAAGGCTGTTGAGAGGAAGAGGGTTTAACAGGACGTATGAGTACAAGGAGAAATTATTTACGGTGCCATTAATTCAGATGTAGAAAGGAAGGAAAGTGACACTAGATTGTGCAGAATTTCTTTGAGAAGGGAGAAGAAACTCTGGGGGAACATAATTGGTTCAGACTGTTTTCTGCCACCAGGTGGCATCATCAACCCAAGACAGTTTGGATGCTATGGGTTACTTACTATAGGTGAGAGGGACGGTAAAAATGAAATGGCTTTCAGATTAGGAAGCGGAAAGCAGTGTATGAGAAGAAACACATATGTTTCAGAAGAAATACATATGTAACAATTATTCAGAAGAAACACATATGTAACAACTCAGTTCTTACATGGATAGTGCTTCTTATGAAAAAAATCATATTATGTGTGTGTGTATAAAACTGTTGTTTAAGGTTTGCTTAAAAGCTATCATTTTCCTTAATGTTAGAATTCATATTATGGCTTTGAAAAATATTTTTCTCCATAAATTTTGTCAGAAAAATCAAACGAAGTGAACTGTTTTATATATTAAAGCAGTTGATATAAGTAAAGAAGATGGCAACAGAGGTTTTGAGTTGCACTAATATTTGAGTTGAATAACCTAGGAAGTTGAACCCTTCAGAAAAAGAAAAAAATATTGGGCTTCTCTCCAAAATGGTGTCAGACTCATTCGATCAATAATTGACTGAGTAGTAAATGCACATAACCCAGTGGATAAATTTTGTATGGTAGACACATGGGTCATGCCTATTTCAGAATACCATCTTAGGCAGTGATGTCTGATAGCAAATATATTAGTTTGAAATATGAATATCTAAAATATAAGTTTTACATGAAGTAAATAAATATGAATTGTATCCATTTATTTTCTATCAACTCCATTTATGTGATTTAATAATTTTAAAAGACCATGTCCTAAAATATATTTTTGATATCTGTTTTATGTAGAAAGGAATCTTGTGAAATTATTTATTCAAGAATATTCCTGGTTACCTACTCTGTGCCAAGCTCTGTGCATGCACTGAAAAAAAGATGACGAAAAAATGTACACAGTCCCAATGCTCATGGTGTATGATTATGAAAAAGTAAAGGATTGGGAGTTAGACCTGACTGATATCCCAACATGTTGTTTGTTAACCTTGTAATGCTGACAAAGTAATTAGCTTCTCTGATTCTCCATTTATTCAAAAAATATTTATGAAGGATCTCCCATGTGCCCACTACAGTTTAAGGTGATGGGCAAATGGGAGTGAGTGAATAAAACAGATAAAAATTCCTTGTCCTTAAGGAACTTACATATCAGCTTCTCCATCAGATAAAAAACATAATAATAACAATCTCATTGAAATAAAGATTGAATGAAAAAATATAGAGTACTGAGATCAGTTCTAGGAACAAATTGGCTCCCAATAAAGAGCAGTTCTCTTCTCCTTTGGTTTATGGGCCTTTAGATATTTTTTTCTACAAAGCCTCCTTCTTTGGGAAGGGAGGGTCTCTGTCTTTCCTGTCTTTGTGTTCACCATAGGAACTCAACGAAAGTTTATCAAACTGTTATTATTTTTATCTGAAGATGTGGTAAGAAATAACACTGGAAAGTTAGACAAGGGACAGAACTTGTCTGATAAACTAAGGAGTCTCAACTCTGTTCTGTAAGCAGTGAGGAACCTCTGAAGGGGTTTAATCTAAGATGTTAGGAGTTCAGATTTAAGGCTTAGAAAAATAACTATGTCACCAGTTAAAGTCTAGGGAGAAGAGAAGGGAGGCAGGAAAGAAGTTAGGCTTCTGGAGGGGGAAAAGACTGGCAGCTCACACTTAGAATAGTTTTTGTTGACAGTGTTCTGGGAGTAGATAATTTTGCTCAGGGACATCTTGTATAATAAGAGAAGATATGGGCTAAGGGAAGAACCCAAGGGACTATCAAGATGCCGATACAATTTAATTATATAAATGCTTACCGAGCACCTGCTGTGTGCCAGGTACTGTTCCAAGTGCTGGAGAAATAGTGGTGAATGGATGCTTGAAGTTTGTATCCTGGTGGAGGGAGATAATAAACAAAGAAGCACATAAGAACCAGAAGAAAATATCAGTTACTGATTATGCAGAGGGTTGAAACAGGTTGATGTGAGAGAGAGAGTAACTTAGGGATCACTTGGATTAGGTGATCTCTGGGAGATGATGGCTGATGTCTATGCGGCAACAAGAAGCTGGACCTGAGAAAATCAAGAGAAAACCTGCTTTGGGCAGAAGGATATATAGGGGCGAGCAGAAAAGAGAGCTGGTCAAAAGGACTGAGAAGGAGTAGTCAGTTATAGAAGGGAAAGGAGTTCAGTTTTGCTGTCTAAGAGGAAGAAGGAAAGAGTCCAAAGAAAGAGTGGTCAAAATTCTCGAATCAGATAAATCAAGTCTGAAAAAGCCCATAGGCTATCAGTTAGATTTATTGATTGGTGGCTTTAGGAAGAAGAGAGAAGAGGGTGAGCTAGTATTTATTATCACCCGCAATGTATTTGTAGCTATGTTATTTTACAGTTTATGTAACTGTTTAATCTTCACAATAGCAATAATATTACTATACTCATTTTACAGATGAAAAGACTTAGAAGCAGAGATGTTAAATATATTACCCAAGGTCAAATAGCAAATAAGCTGGTATAAGAACCCAGATCTGCCTCACTATGAAGCTCTCAGTGTCTCCAACACGAGTTGGCAGCGAAGGAAGCAAGATTGCAGAATGTGGCGTGGAGGAGTGGGGATTTGGGTAGAGAGAAGATGCATGCTTTGTGTACACAATTCTTTCTTGAAACTTGACCCTGAAAGAAAAGCTAGGGAGTAGGGGCAATGAGTTACCTGACTTGCTGAATTAAATGTTTCATTAATAATATTTGTATTTTATTTATTCATTTATAAAGGGTGTTGAAGAACAAGTAGAAGTTCTTAGTTTTATTTTATCCTATACCAGACATTGATAAACTACAGTCTGTGGGCCAAATCCAGCCTGCCCTCTGTTTTCTTTAAGTAAAGTTTTATTGGAATATGACGCATTCCCTCATGTGAGTCTGTGGCTCACATTTACATATTATCTACGGCAACTTTTGCACCATATTGATGGAGAGACCGTGTAGCCCCACACAGCCTAAAATAGTTTCTATCTGGTCCTTTCCAGAAAACACTTTGCCTACTCCTATCTTACAGGGAAAAAATAGAGCTGTTGAAAGTTGTTAGCAAATGAAAAGGATTATGTGGAACATATAAAATGGCAAATTATATATATATGTGTGTGTGTGTGTGTATATATATATACACACACACACATATATATAGGCAAGTTAACATGGTTGTTCACGCAGGACGAATTTGTAGGGAATTATGCCACTATTGCAGGAAAGGAGTGATGGGAACCTCACCTAGGTGGGACTAAGGAGGAAAGGATAGGAGTGACCTTGGGAACTGATGGAATGCAGGAGTTGAGGGGGAACATCAAAGGCTGATCCAAAGGACCTGGGTGAATGAGTGCAGAAATAAGAAGTCAAGAAAGGAAACAGTATAGAGGAAGGCGGAGACATTTATTTTAGAAATGTGTAATGCATTAAATGTGGCAGAGTGGGAAGAGCATAGACTTCAGGTCTGAGACCTGCATTCGAGTCCCAGCTTTTCCACTTGTACACATGTGACATGGGGAAAATAACCTTTTCAGGCTGTTTCCTTATCTGTAACATGAGGATAACGGTGCCTGCTCTGGAGGGTTTTGGGGAGGTGAAAATGAGATGCCATGTACTTATTAGCATTGTGCTTGGGACATATTAGATAACTGTAGCGATAATAAGCAAGTTGTTATATTTCAAAATGCTTTTCAAATTAGGCCATCATTACAAGTATTACATTACAGTAAAGGAGATTTCATTTTCATTTGTGTCAAAAGTGAACCTCTAGCTTGACTGTGGCCTATTTCTTCTTATTATTCAATCATCTCTTTTTATACTTTCTTTCTTAATAGACAGCTAGATAATTTGTCATGTATATGCCCAAGTAGGAAACTTTCTAGCCTAATATCAATTTCTTTGGCATTGAAGAATAAATTAAAATGATTCATTAGCATTACAGAATTATTTGTTGTAATTGGTATAATTTTAATGGAATTATAGGATGTGATCAGATTATTCTCTTCTGAAAATTCAGTATTCCCACTTCACATTTATTTTTATTTTTAATAAATGCTTCAACCTCACCATTTTTCTTTCTACAGCTATCCCGGAGCATAATTATTCTGGCATAGCTACCTGCCTAGTCACCCAGGAATTCCTCCAGATGAATTTTTTTCTTCTCTTTGCCGTTCTAATCCTTACTGATCATTCTATGTTTGTTACATATTACCCATGAATCAAGTAGTGAAATCAAAATTAAGTATAGCAAAACAACTCCTTTTTAATGTAAATGTCAATTAAGAGGTCTTATACATACATAAATGGTCATATGTACAGTGTAAAGCCTTGCAAGGTATTATATACACACACCCCTCCCCCATATAATCAGTCTTAGCTATTAAACTTTTTTTTTTTTTTTTTTTTTTTTTGCGGTACGCTGGGCTTTCACCGCTGCGGCTTCTCCCGTTGTGGGGCACAGGCTTCGGACGCGCAGGCTCAGCAGCCATGGCTCACGGGCCCAGCCGCTCTGCGGCATGTGGGATCCTCCCGGACCGGGGCACGAACCTCTGTCCCCTGCATCGGCAGGCGGACTCTTAACCACTGCGCCACCAGGGAAGCCCTAAACTTTTAAGAAGTAAAAAAATAGAATACCTTTTCTTTCCTACCTGATTTAGAAACAAATTGAGAATTAGTTGCAGTGGTCAAACAGCTGGGTCAATTTTATTACTGATGAAAACTAGCTTTGGCTTAGATGCAAGTAAATAGACCTTATAACACTTCTTGTTAAATTGAACCTTAAGCATTTCCACTTAAGAGAGAGGTGAAAGGCCAAGAGTGTTAGTCTAACAAAAGTTTCTCTGCATGGAAACATTGAGTAAGGGAGTGTTTACCCAGGATGTCAATTTATTCTTAGAACTCTTTCTTACCGTTAGACATATGTGAGCACAGGAGTAGAAAGCTAAATGCCCCCAGGTTATTCTGAAGCAACAGAACTGCAGTGTTTATCTCAAACCATTTTGATATAGTTTCCCTCAAAAATCTTATTTTTTTAACCTTCCTTTATCTGTCTCCTCTGACATGTATCCTCTTATGCGTCAAGTATTTTCAGTTGTCCTGATTCTAATGTTTTATCACACCACTGACATTGGTATTTATTTTATTGCTAATCTTTTATCTCTCATGCAGTCATGATTTCACTTTTTGTGTGATTTCACCTTGATGGGTGGTACTCTAATGGCTCACTGAGCATTCGTGTCTTGCTTTATATGTACATTGCTGTTTTTAGTACATTTCGGTTCATCTTTTTAAGCAATTGGCAGTGAGTTTAAGCTTATTGCTGAACTCTTTGTTAATTTCAAATCTTTCTTAGTGCACACATTGGGTTTGTATTTAATGATTCTTTATCATTACATAGGCCAAAGTTACAATTATTTTTAAAAAATTTTAACAAATAACAATAATCTTAGAAAAATGATACCTGTGTTTTAAAATCTGTTTCAACTTAGTATTATATGCAGTGTGCTAATGCATCAGCGTTAATTCAATTTATGTCATGAGTTTACCTTGTTTCACACAAGGGGCCAAATAAAGTACCTGGTAGGTCTTCTCTATGGCATGCTGTTGTGAATTTACTCAGAGCCATGTATTTTAATTCTGGTTAAAATCTTGGCTCTGCAACTTTCCTTAAGGCCATTGGTAAGTTGCTTCATTTTACTGAGACTGTCAGTTTTCTTCTTTATGAGGATGGTACAAAGCTCACAAGGTTGCTGGAAGGTAAAATGAGGTAATATAATTAGTATATATAAAGTACTTAGTATAGTATATACTATAGTATATAGTATAGTATATGCTTAGTATATATTTCATATAGTATATACTATATAGTATAGTATATGCTTAACTTATATAAGACATGCTCAACACGTACTAGTCTCCTCAACTTCAATATTTACTCTCCTATTTTTTTTTTTTTTTTTGCGGTACGCGGGCCTCTCACTGTTGTGGCCTCTCCCGTTGCGGAGCACAGGCTCCGGACGCGCAGGCTCAGCGGCCATGGCTCATGGGCCCAGCTGCTCCGCGGCATGTGGGATCCTCCCGGACCGGGACACGAATCTGCGTCCCCTGCATCGGCAGGCGGACTCTCAACCACTGCACCACCAGGGAAGCCCTACTCTCCTATTTTTAATGCCAATAAAAGAGGGGATACTTGTTTAGTGAACAGCAGAATGATAATAAAGATTGCAGGACCCCATTGTAAGATAAATCACTCAGCCTATATGTATGGATCCTGAAATGGTGAGTGGACCCTGGGGTCCAAGTACCAACTCCAATAACAGAGGACTGAGAACAGGGATAGAGAGAGAGAAAATAGTTACTGGAGGATTTATATAGGAAACTTCTTGTTGAAGAGCTGGCCCCATGCCTATACTCTACCCAAGCCAGGAAGATACTTCATATTCATCTGCTGTGTATGGCCTTAGTTAAAACTCTCTGAGGAATGAGAAACAAAACCACACCTTGACATCTCAAGTAAAAATGAGAGTGGAATAGTAGCAGATACTATAAGGATATGAGAGTAAATGCCACTGTCATCCAAGATCACGAAGTACAGTCATACCCCATGGAAAAGGAAATCGGGAATTGCTAAGTCCTACACTGAGCTACTCTCTCTCTTTCCGAGGCTACATGGTTGCCATCTTCTGTCCTTTCTTATCCTTTCTCTTCTCTCTCCCAAACCACCCTTTGAAACCCCTCTCTCCCCTTCTCTTTCTTTTCTCTCATTCCCTTTCTCTCCTTTTTCTCACCTCTGCCTTCTCTCTCTCTCTCTCTTTCCTCCTCCTCTCTCTCCCCCCCACCCCAGTATTTTCCACTTGTAGTTGGTTCAACACGCAGTCTTTAAATCAATATATCCTTTTATCTCATCACGCAAGAATAATTGGCTCGGTATTTCACTACTGTAACTACGCTTCCCAAAGAGGAGCAGGTTTGGCACAGATCATTTGTACTAGCCAATGGATTGGCCTTCCTAGGTATGAGGTTGAGCATACTCGAGAGTGTGCTCATGTGATATCTAAGTTAAGCCCCACCTCCAGAGGCTGTATGAGCAGGCTAATTAAGAAGGTATCAGCTGTTTTCCTAGCACTTACCACAGGAAGTGTTCACCCAACTGGAAGCTCTTTGAACCCCTTACAATTGGGATTTTATGCAGCCTTCCTCATGTAAGTGTGATCAATTATTAACTCCGTTTCTAACCCCTCCCCTATCTCTGGAGAATGAGAGGTTGGCCTGAAAATTCCAAACATTTAATCATGGCTTGGTCTTTCTGGGGACCAGCCCCATCCAGGAGTTATCCAGGAGGCTACCCAGTAGTGCCTCATTAGAGCAAAAGATGCTCCTAGTACTCTTATTTAGGAATTTATAAGGGTTTAGGAGCCCTGTGTCAGGGACCGGGGACAGAGACCAATATATATTTCTGTTATCTCACAGCAGCATAGAGATAAGTGTTTTCATCCAACTCTTTCC